>NW_015542392.1:185711-214244 GCF_001515605.1 Sinocyclocheilus anshuiensis | reverse complement strand
CTTTAAATATAAAAAATGTACTTACAGTCTTTGAGTCAGAACAGTCGGCATTGTAGTCTACTCTCCCAGGATCAGGAAACGGTCCTCCATGAAATGTGTTGCACACATCTGAATATTTGGGTTGAAGTGTTCTGGAACAGTGTTGTAAATACAACTTAACCACTGATTTCTAGTCGTGTCCATTTTTGGAAAGCCAAACAAAGTAGTTTCGCTTTCACAACGAAACAGCGTCACACACGGTGGCCTAGAGTGAGCGGCGGTGGCGGTCGGCGATTTCGACGAAGGAGCGTCCGGAAGGACATGTGACGGCTCCGGGATGGACTCCGCTTCGTCCACGGTGAAAGCCGATCCGGCGATCCACAGCGCAAAGTTGAAGTATTTCCTCAGCAACCAGCACGGATCAGCTCTAGGCATGACGAAGCAGATATCGTCCTCTTTTGGAAGGCCAAACAAAGTAGTTTCGCTTTTACAACGAATAACACAGCACCTTCACGACATGGCAGCGGCAACAACAATACTACAGCGAGAATAAAAGTTACGCCTTCTTTCTTTGCGTGAACATTTGGGTGGCGGCATACAAATCTTCCCACATCGTGACGTAGACATGTGGGGGCGTGTTAGAACGAGCCGTTTTAGGTAGGCGTGGTTGACTCTTAACTTTTATAAAGAATATCTCTTTGGATTTGAGACTTTAGTCTTTGCAACTTTACAGATCTTCTTTATGCACCAAGAGCTTGTAACAGTCCAAAGAGAAAGGAAAAACTGAAATCGCATCATATGACCCCTTTAATTCAGTGATTCCTCTGCGTACCATTAGATCAGTGATCTAGTGGAAACGTTTGGTACTGCACTCAAACTAAATCTTACTGAAAGCGAATTTTTTGAGATATTAACCTCAAATTTGGAACACAACTTGTTTAGATGGCTTTGATTTTCATGTAGTTTTAGAGTAAAACATGTTTTGGAAAAATTACATTTAATATCAAATTTAATACAAAAAACTTTTTGTCTGTCTTTTTTTTTCACTTAAACACTAATCTGCCAAGTGCCTTCTTTAAAAAGAGACCAAAATTAAGTCTGTACTCCAAAGCATTTAAGGTTTACAACAGTAAATTACATTTTCAGGCCTATGCTCAAAAAGTGGTTAACAGGCAATACATGGATCATAACTATTCCATAAATATAATGTAGAACCATAGAATTCCCTAAAAATAGAAGAATAGTTGAGTAATTATTAATAAGTAATTTTGCCTCTCAAGTAATTGTTTCGTGATTTAAGAATGTTTCGATATTTTTACTGGAAAACCAGATAAAACAGATTAGATTTTTTGCAGTGCAAATACCAAATCATGAGTCTTAGAACTTTCATCAATAATTTGAAGCTAAAAATTTATTAATGCACAAAGTGTCACATACACACTAAGATACTTAACATTGAATAATATTATTGATTTGACGGCACTGACACTATCGTATGAAAACAAAACTTGAACTGAATTGAGCTGGATGATAAAACTATTGTCGTCTGTAGAGCTTTAAATTTTAGATCAAATTTGTTTCATAATTGTTGAACTCCGCAACAATAAAATGTTATTAAACTGAACTGAATCAACATTGAACTGAGCTGAAGAACAACACTATTGCATTCTGTAGAGCTGCTTTATAGTTGAATTGAGTTTGTTTAATAATTAATGACCTTTGGATTGACACTGATGAACTAAATTACTGTAAAGCTGCTTTGAAACAATATGTATTGCATAAAGTGCTGTTTAAATAAATATGACTTCACCCTAGCAACTGCATAGCAACACCCTTGCAATCTCTTGGCATCATGGCAATGGATTGCATGGACAAGCACCACTCACTTATTCCTTAGAAAATCTTGTTAATGTTTCTAATATAAATAACCCCCTTGAATGCTGCCCTTTCTGTTACTATTCCAAGGTTTTGTTTTTTGTTTTTTCACGGTACCCACTTAGCACAGAGAACTGAAATGCGCGATGAAAGAATGAGAGAATGCAGCGCTGCACGTACACACACCTGCTGTCAGACCCGCATACTAACACCCAAACACTCTAAAAATACACTTCATGGCATCTCAGCAGCACAGCCTGACCTTCAAAAAATACTTTTTTATATTTAAAACCTGTTGTTTTAAATCTGAGGTAAGATTATAATTGGGTAGTTGACAAATAAAATTTTATTCAGTACTCTATTTTATGTGCTGAAACTGAAAATAACATTTCCAGCTAAAACTGTCAAATCTTGAATGCTTTGGAGCAGAGACTTAAGTTTGGTCTCTTTTTAAAGAAGATACTTGGCAGATTAAAAAAATATATATATAGAAGTTTAGCGGAGCCTTTACCAATTACCTCCATTGATCAGAGCATTCGGCACGGTCGTCTGTGAGTGACGTCACATCCCAATACAAACACGCCCCATAGTATAGTCCCGCCCCTGACAATGATTGGCAGCTTTCCATGTAGACATCGGAAATTCAAATGCAAAAGGAATTGCGATTCCATTTGAGTTTTGGCAGGTTACATGTGCGACGCAGCGAGAGTGAAAAAGCAGACTGGTAATTAATATTACTATTTAAATATGACAGGCTCATAACTCCTAAGACATGGGAAATACAGTTGCAAATGGACTTTGCTTTTTCATTTGAAATGTGGCAGTCACTGTGCGTTCGCGAAAGCGAAAATGCAAACGGTGCTGCAGGATTTGCAATTGCATTTGGATTATGTCACAATTTATGCGTCCACATATTGAAAACGCAATTGAAAATACAATTTGCTATTCTATTTGAAAATTGTCCGGAATTTTGTTCCATAAATTTGAGGTTGATATTGCAAATATTGAGCTTTCAGTAAGGTTTTGTTTTGGGCGCAGTAGCAAACATTTCCACCTGATGAAATTCACTTCCCATTTACACTGATGAGCTACTGCATTATGACCACCTAATATATCTAATAACCTGTAAGACCTCATTTGTGACCCTGGAGCACAAAACCAGTCATAAGTCGCACGGATATATTTGTATATCGGATATATTTGTATATATTTGTATATTGCTACAATAGCCAACAGTGCATTGTATGGGTCAAAATGATCGATTTTTCTTTTATGCCAAAAATCATTAGGATATTAATTAAAGACCATGTTCCATGAAGATATTTTGTAAATTTCCTACTGTAAATATATCAAAACTTATTTTTTGATTACTAATATGCAATGCTAAGAACTTCATTTAGACAACAACAAAGGCAATTTTCTCAATATTTAGATTTTTTTGCACCCTCAGATTCCAGATTTTCAAATAGCCAAATACTGTCCAATCCTAACAAACCATACATCAATGGAAAGCTTATTTATTCAGCTTTTGGATGATGTATAAATCTTGACCCTTATGACTGGTTTTATGGTCCAGGGTGACATTTAGCCAGCAAAACCGCATCCATGCTGCAAGGCATTGATTTAACGAGGTGTCAGTAGGTCTCCTGGGTTATCTGGTACCATAATGTCAATAGCAGGTCCTCCAGTTCCTGTAAATTGTGGGGATGTGGTGATAGCGTGAACCCACTTCTTGATTGGGTTCATGTCAGGTGAATTTGGAGGCCAAGGCATTAACAGAAATTCACTATCATGTTCCTCGAACCTCTCCTTGACGATTCTGGCAGCATTATCCTGCTGGTAATGGCTATCACCGGCAAAGAACACAGTTGCCGCGAATCGGTCCACCTGGTCTGCAACGTTCAGATACCTGACAGCTGTCAGGGATTGTGTTGTTGGGATAATAGGGCCTAAAGTGTCCCAAGAAAACATCGCCCACAAAAAATAACACCACCTGTGTTTGCCTCACAATGCATCCAGGCGCCATAGCCTCTGTTGGTAATCAGCATATCTGCGCTCAGCCATTAACGTGATGCACCAGGAATCTTGATTCGTCACACCAGGCCACTTTCTTCCAATCATCCACAGTCCAGTCTCAATAAACTTGGGCCCCATTTCATGAGTTGTTGGTGATTGCGTGCAGTTAGCATGGGGATGGTCGGCTACGCAGAGGGCTGAGATGAACTGTGTGCTGTGACACATTGCCCTGCTGTTGTAGCTGCTGGTGATTTGTCGCACTGTGGCCCAACAGTCGCTGTGAACAATGGCTGGATGACGGTTCGTCGTTTGGCTATTCGTGCACCACTTTTGATACATACTCACTACAGCAGCACATGAATAACCTACAAGGTGTGCCGTTTCCAAGATCGAAGTTTCGAGGTGCCATGCCATCACAATTTGTCCTTTATTAAACTCTGGTAAATTGGCAGCTTGAATCAAGTCCAAGTATTTTACTTTGTGTGTGTGTAACAACTGATACTAGAACTTTTCTCATAATCCATTGAAGGCTGAAAAAATCCAAATACAAAATGAATAAAAAAAAAAAAAAAAATTAAATTACATTTTTTTATCAAAAATGACCAAACAGCACCAGAGGGTTATAAATGTTCAGATATTTGTACTGGAAAACAAGACAAAAATACTGAGATAGAACATAATTTTTGCAGTCTGCTGGTTGTTTTGCCTTCAGTTACATTTGGAAAATAAATGAAATCTGGCTTTTTACACTAAATCCAGGCAATGTTGAGTCTCATGTGTATTAGAGGATATATGTTGGGTTATTCATTGTTGTCTCTGGAGTCTATAAAGTCCTTCAGTGTTATTCTCCTGCTGAGGCGTTGAGTGATATCTCCCCCACTGCACTCACATCCAATCCCAGAACTGATGTTCACCAAAGGCAAGAAACAGTGCAGACATCAGCAGGGCGATTTGTTAGATTAAATAAGTGTTTCTGGGGCATGTATTGATTGTGTAACCTTCATTTATGGAGCTGTGCTTTCTCAAGGCCTGACTGATGAAGCTGCTTCTTGATGCCACACTTGGAGGTAACCTAAGGACGAAGTGGCCTGAACTGATCTACCAAAAGGCTAAAAGCTTGTTAATAAGCTCATTCACATACAAACTGTAAAAAGCAAACAAAAAAGTACTTGTCAACAGCGATGAGAATCAGTGTTGTCAAAAACACAAAACAAAAATTTGAAAATGTGGTGAAAAAATTTGAGGTCATTGTTGTTCCCATGAGATTCACTCAGACAGAGATGAGGTGTACAGGGAACTTCTGCAGTAATGAGTGAGGTGGCAGTCAACAGAATCCAGAGACCGACCCGAAACGGTCTTAAGTTACGACACATTTCATAATACGGCAGACGGGGCAGCGTTTAAGGCTAAATCATTTCCAGATGTCTTGAGGAAATAAGGATGAGGGGTTTAAATACCTCGACTCTAGCCAGGTAATGTGTGTTAATGAACAGCAGAAGGTTTATTAAGACCTAATTGGGGATTCCACTGAAATGATTGACGTCAGATGAAGCGCCACATGGTACTGTTCTTCGTGGCTACACTGTAAAAAAAAATCCGTAAAATTTATGGTAAAGAAATGGCAGCTGTGGTTGCCGGAATTTTACAGTAAAAAATACGGTAGCAACGGTTTAGGTTTTAACTTAAATTTACAGTTAAATACCGTAATTTCATTAACTGATATAATGTTAATATACCAACCTATTGAAGTACTGAAATCTGTTTTGCACCTTTGTAATACACTGATAACCACCAAATGCAGGTGGTGATGAGAATGTCACATGATGAACCATAGCCCATCACAAGCAGCTTTTAAATAATAACATATATAGAAGGTGCACAGTGTCATTCACACAAACACCATCATGGTAACACACATGAAACTGAAATAATGCAATAAACATTCATTTAACAACATTAGGTGTAACACACAACCCTAATATACAAAACTGATAAGAAAAAACTAAGAAGAAACAGTTATTTCAACAAAAAAACATAAAATTTTAAATGTAACGCAGGGAATTCTGGGAATGTCAATTTACAGTTATTCACTGTAAATTATACGGTCTATAATACCGTAAAATTAATGTCCAATACATGTAATGTCAAATACAGTTTTTCACCGTATATAGTAGGGGAATTTACCATTAACCATTTAACAGGTTTTTACTGTAGTATTTTTACAGTCATTAAATTCACGGTCATTTTTTACAGTGTACTGGTTTTCCACACTATAGTGTGAAATTCAATAGTTCTCATATGAATAAAAGTGTTTGTGTTTCCTGTCTCTGCAGATATAGATGAGTGTTCATTTGACCGGGCATGTGACCACACATGTGTGAACTCACCTGGAAGTTTCCAGTGTTACTGCCACAAAGGTTACGTCATCTACGGCGTGGCTCACTGTGGAGGTAAGCCATGCATTATGGGAGTTTCTGTGTTACAAGAACAATGTCCATTTCCTCGGCAGTAAAGAAACGTCTAATAGAAAACTCATGTTGGTAAACCCACTAGCTCTTCTTGGTAGGACCTTGGGCAAACACATCCAATGAAAAACTGAGACTTTCCTATATAAATGCTCTCCAGTTTCCTCTGGCAGCAATCGGGACCCTAAACAAATCTGTAAAGGTTATTCTGAGGTTTGTATCCACCTTATTTTGCAACCAAGCTATTTTCTTTTGAATGTGCGAGACTTCCGATTCATTAGCCGCTATAGAAGCACAGTAAATGGTACAAGCTAGTGTGTTTATGATTATGATAATAGTTTGCAATATAAAGCAGCATAACGGACTGTTTTTGTAAAGGTAAAATAACTAGAAGTGAATGACAGTGGAAGCCTTGCCCATTAGTTACAAATGGGCTTGCGCTCTAATGTTATGGTGGATAAGGCACAAGCTGTAACCCATGTTTCAGGCATATCTTTGAAATAATGGGTAGTTGTTACATTTGGATGTCCGGGAAAGTCTTATGAAAGTCTTGTAATAATATAATCAATTTCAGCTAAACCCAGTCTGACACATCAGTCAGATGGTTTCTTCCTGTCTAAGTGGGCGGCTCTCGGCCAGAATAAGCTGCATCAGTGAACCTTGTTTCAGGGCTGATTGAGCAGATGAGGACTCATTTAGTGATTAACTATTGTTGAGAGGACCAGAAATAATGAATGTATCTCTATGCCCGTTAGCACTAAGATAACACCCAAATTTATGGAGTTCCCACTTTTGTTTCCAGAAAATGGTCATCGGTTTCCCATTGATAGCTTATCTGCCGGGAAATAGAAGTTGAAGCCCCTGATATACTCAGAGCGAAGTTCTTTTTTGTTCTTTGCTCAGGGATAAAAAGAAGTTTGAAATACCTTTGCATTGGTATACTTTTACAACTTCAATTTCTGCTATAAAGCAGCTCTCTAGCGTGTTCATGTGTTTACTTGCGGCTGACCTCAATGGACTAAACAGAAGAAATGAACCGGAGAAGATTTCCAGAGCACAACATCATCAGCATGGACCAATGGTGGTTTGATGGCGTTTACCATTCGCCAAACTGCTTTGAACTCCTGAAACAAACCTCGTTTTGACTTGATTTCGTTCAAAATGATGTCACACCAGTTTGTTCTTCAGTTGTGCTTGAAGTATATCAGGGCCTTAAAGCTGCAAAAGGCCTTGGGTCAGAATTGATTGTTGCAGAGTTTACAGTCCAAGAACATAAACTCTTTGGTTTAGGTCTTTCTCCATTCAAGTAGATTGGAGCTAGACTTGCACGACTTGAAAGCAGCTGCCTGAGTGTGTCATCAAGTGGACTGACTTGCCATAAAAGGGACTTTGACCAAAGTCTGTATCTACAAGAGCTTAACAGAAGTGCCAATGTAACATTGGTTTTCTCTTCCCCCATCCCCTTCCTCGCTCTTTAGATTAATGAAGGCTCGAGATCCAGACAGGGAAAGGAAATGTGAAAGTCAAAGGTTTAGCCTGGAGCCGGTTCAAATCTGATGGGGAACAAAAGAACGACAAAGAGAAGGAAAACCAGACTAGCCTAGCAAGCGAGCTCTGTATTCCTTAAAGAAACATTAAAAAACCCTGCTCTCCCACTTTTCAGAAAATTAATTTGTTGAAACACACTTTTTCTTTGTCTCTGTTTTTAATCCATTCAATGATACTATCTCCATTTTATCTCTTGTTTGGCTTTGGTTTTCTGTTTTTAAATTTTTTCATCTGCTGGTTTTGATCCAGTGTTGGGGAGTAACTAGCTAAAAGTACTGATGATGCTAACCTGTCTAATTTGTTAACTTAGCTTTTAGTCCATGTTAGATTCACTTGTCACAATGGAAATGGAAGGTTGAGTTGAGTGAATTGCATTGTTGGATGAAGTGGAGGTTGCTCTCCATACAGTACATTTTCATCAGTTGAATGTCCATATTTATGTCCTTTTATAGCGAAGATAAATCATTTATAATTGTCTGCTTTGTTTTATAGATATTGATGAGTGCAGCATTAATCGGGGTGGCTGTAAATTCGGATGCGTGAACACTCTGGGCAGTTACGAGTGTACCTGCGCTCCTGGTTACAAACTGCACTGGAACAGGAAGGACTGTGTCGGTATGTTGACAAGAGTGCCAGCTAGAGGCCATTCAGATGCCACTAAAATCTTATGGTTCAAATGTAAATGCCAAATACTGCAGATTAATTCCTTATTTTATAAATTATAAATTTGTATTAGTTGATTTTCTTTGAGATCCAATCACTTTTGATGCATATTAACATAATTCAGTGTACTTGCTTGGGAGTCAAACTTACCATTTCTGCACAGAGATCGTGAAATGTACATCCAGTCTGGTGGCCCCCAAAGCCACCCTTACTTGCAGTAAGATGGGGAAAAAAGAGAGCTGCTCTCTCACGTGTGCATCCAAAGCACATTACCTATCAGGTACGAACCAATACCCCCCAAATTACTTCATTTAACAAGCTTGTGCAGTCAACTCTAATGCTGGTGATCAATTTCCATTTTACGTTTCACAGAATCAGACAACAGCTATTCTGTCAGCTGTGGAATACCCATTCTACGAGGTAAATCTCAGAGCAGATTAAATGCAAGCAGCATCCAGAGCTGCATAGGTAAGATCATACATACATCCCAACATGTAGAATTTGAAAGCAGTTGAATCTTGACAAGTAATGTTTTTTTTTTTCACAAAAAGGGTATTCAAGTCATCACTGAGGAGTAGGTCAGTCAAGACTTGACTTGAATCTTGGCGACTAATGGTGTGCACTTTCCACAAATAGGGTAGACTTTGATGGCTAATTTGTATTTTGTATTTTACCATTATAGGTTCCCATACAGGTAATCGCATTAGAGGTAATCTCATTTTTGTTGTGAGATATGTTACAGAACCCATTAAGCATATTAACTATAAACCAACATTTGGACATAAACTAGCAAACATGTTACCCATTTTAGCATAGTGTTTATTATTTATCATAATGTATTTATCAAAGTTTTAGTATGAAGGATTCCACATATAAACTAATAGAAAATCAAACAGATCATATATTATTAGGGCCCAAGCCACTAAGGTGCAGGGCCCTATTGATCCCCTAAGGATTATTATTTTTTTATTATTTACTTTTTTTTTTTTTTTCGTCTATCCAGGGTTTTTTGGGGGCCTTAACGTGCTCAAAAACTCTTGCGTGGCACAGGGACTCTACGGCGCCCCCTGGAACACAGTCAGAAAACTTTATGTATATGTCACACATACTTGCACATATTCATATGAAACTCGGTACACATATAGGACTCATTGAGCCGAACAACTTTCGCACTGCATGTTATAGGCTCCGCCCAACAGGAAGTTGGCTATTCAGGGCTGTGTAAAAAGCTCATGCTGTGGAATTTAATATACTCGTCATAGGTTTTTTACCCGATTGCCACCAAACTCGGTGAACATGATCTCAAGACATTGGGGATGCTAAATTGCGAAGGGATTTTTGATATCTCGAATGGTTTGGCCGTGGCGAGGCGATGATTTTATGGCGAGAAATGAGAAACAGGAAGCGTCTAATAACTTCCACATACATTGTCTGATTTTGATCAAACTTTAGTGGTTTGTTCGTTGTATGATGCAGATCTCATAGATGTGACTATTATGAGTCAAAGTTATGCATCAGGAAGTGTGTCTTTTTCAAAATGCTTTGAATTCAGCATCTTATTTTTACTCGATTTGCTTCAAACTTCATCAGAATAATGTAAAAATCATCTGATCTCACTCTACCTCTGTGTGTGTGTGTTGAGTGTGGGGGTGGGGGTGTGTGTGGGAGAGAGAGAGAAAGACTTTTAAACATCTCTTTATTCAACAGAAAAAATTAATCAGTTATTTTATTTATTTTTTTTTCCATTACAGCTTGAGAAATCTCTTAGGCCTTATCCTTTTCTGTCAGTTTTAGGGGGAAAAAAGTCCTAGAACCAGTTAATTTGTAGGGCACTGACAATATAATTTTATACAATTAAGTTACAAACGCGTGGATTTATACATTTTTGTGCTGCAAAAAATAATTTGACACTCATTTGATTCTGACCTATGACATCCTGTGACATGACATTCATCTGAATTTTCTGATATGTTTAAAGTGCATTATCCAAACTCTTCAAAACTTTTTACATTTGGAGAACAAGTCATTCGTTGGAAACATGCGTAGTTTCATATATTTAAAATGCTCAGGGGAGTGACAGAAAATGAAAAACTGTCAAACAGTTCAGCGCACAGATGAAGACTAAGGCAAAAATATACAGGCAAAAATATTTCACAAATGCTTATAGATCAATAAAATCGTTAAAAAATGCTTATAAATAAAGGTTTGGTAACACTTTACAATAATGTCTCATTTGTTAACATTAGTAAATGCATTAACTGACAAGAACCATCAATGCACAATATATTTTTGCAGCATTTATTAATGGTTGTTGATGTTAGTTAATCAAAATGTTCGTATTAATTCACATTGCATTAACTAATGTTAACAGATAAAGCTTTAAATTAATAATGTTTTAGTTTTGAACTTAACTGAATTTACATAATCTCATGGATGTAACAGTAAAACAGTTCAGCTCACAGATGAAGACTAAGCTGTAATGCAGGCAAAAATATTTCACAAATGCTTATAGATCAATAAAATCGTTAAAAAATGCTTATAAATAAAGGTTTGGTAACACTTTACAATAATGTCTCATTTGTTAACATTAGTAAATGCATTAACTGACAAGAACCATCAATGCACAATATATTTTTGCAGCATTTATTAATGGTTGTTGATGTTAGTTAATCAAAATGTTCGTATTAATTCACATTGCATTAACTAATGTTAACAGATAAAGCTTTAAATTAATAATGTTTTAGTTTTGAACTTAATATTAACTAACATTAATAAATGCTATATGTACATCCAGTCTGGTGGCCCCCAAAGCCACCCTTACTTGCAGTAAGATGGGGAAAAAAGAGAGCTGCTCTCTCACGTGTGCATCCAAAGCACATTACCTATCAGGTACGAACCAATACCCCCCAAATTACTTCATTTAACAAGCTTGTGCAGTCAACTCTAATGCTGGTGATCAATTTCCATTTTACGTTTCACAGAATCAGACAACAGCTATTCTGTCAGCTGTGGAATACCCATTCTACGAGGTAAATCTCAGAGCAGATTAAATGCAAGCAGCATCCAGAGCTGCATAGGTAAGATCATACATACATCCCAACATGTAGAATTTGAAAGCAGTTGAATCTTGACAAGTAATGTTTTTTTTTTTCACAAAAAGGGTATTCAAGTCATCACTGAGGAGTAGGTCAGTCAAGACTTGACTTGAATCTTGGCGACTAATGGTGTGCACTTTCCACAAATAGGGTAGACTTTGATGGCTAATTTGTATTTTGTATTTTACCATTATAGGTTCCCATACAGGTAATCGCATTAGAGGTAATCTCATTTTTGTTGTGAGATATGTTACAGAACCCATTAAGCATATTAACTATAAACCAACATTTGGACATAAACTAGCAAACATGTTACCCATTTTAGCATAGTGTTTATTATTTATCATAATGTATTTATCAAAGTTTTAGTATGAAGGATTCCACATATAAACTAATAGAAAATCAAACAGATCATATATTATTAGGGCCCAAGCCACTAAGGTGCAGGGCCCTATTGATCCCCTAAGGATTATTATTTTTTTATTATTTACTTTTTTTTTTTTTTTCGTCTATCCAGGGTTTTTTGGGGGCCTTAACGTGCTCAAAAACTCTTGCGTGGCACAGGGACTCTACGGCGCCCCCTGGAACACAGTCAGAAAACTTTATGTATATGTCACACATACTTGCACATATTCATATGAAACTCGGTACACATATAGGACTCATTGAGCCGAACAACTTTCGCACTGCATGTTATAGGCTCCGCCCAACAGGAAGTTGGCTATTCAGGGCTGTGTAAAAAGCTCATGCTGTGGAATTTAATATACTCGTCATAGGTTTTTTACCCGATTGCCACCAAACTCGGTGAACATGATCTCAAGACATTGGGGATGCTAAATTGCGAAGGGATTTTTGATATCTCGAATGGTTTGGCCGTGGCGAGGCGATGATTTTATGGCGAGAAATGAGAAACAGGAAGCGTCTAATAACTTCCACATACATTGTCTGATTTTGATCAAACTTTAGTGGTTTGTTCGTTGTATGATGCAGATCTCATAGATGTGACTATTATGAGTCAAAGTTATGCATCAGGAAGTGTGTCTTTTTCAAAATGCTTTGAATTCAGCATCTTATTTTTACTCGATTTGCTTCAAACTTCATCAGAATAATGTAAAAATCATCTGATCTCACTCTACCTCTGTGTGTGTGTGTTGAGTGTGGGGGTGGGGGTGTGTGTGGGAGAGAGAGAGAAAGACTTTTAAACATCTCTTTATTCAACAGAAAAAATTAATCAGTTATTTTATTTTATTTTTTTTCCATTACAGCTTGAGAAATCTCTTAGGCCTTATCCTTTTCTGTCAGTTTTAGGGGGAAAAAAGTCCTAGAACCAGTTAATTTGTAGGGCACTGACAATATAATTTTATACAATTAAGTTACAAACGCGTGGATTTATACATTTTTGTGCTGCAAAAAATAATTTGACACTCATTTGATTCTGACCTATGACATCCTGTGACATGACATTCATCTGAATTTTCTGATATGTTTAAAGTG
The DNA here is from genome assembly GCF_001515605.1 of Sinocyclocheilus anshuiensis. Lineage (NCBI taxonomy): Eukaryota > Metazoa > Chordata > Actinopteri > Cypriniformes > Cyprinidae > Sinocyclocheilus > Sinocyclocheilus anshuiensis. Next base: position 201,109 of record NW_015542392.1, on the reverse strand, counting down.
CATTATCCAAACTCTTCAAAACTTTTTACATTTGGAGAACAAGTCATTCGTTGGAAACATGCGTAGTTTCATATATTTAAAATGCTCAGGGGAGTGACAGAAAATGAAAAACTGTCAAACAGTTCAGCGCACAGATGAAGACTAAGGCAAAAATATACAGGCAAAAATATTTCACAAATGCTTATAGATCAATAAAATCGTTAAAAAATGCTTATAAATAAAGGTTTGGTAACACTTTACAATAATGTCTCATTTGTTAACATTAGTAAATGCATTAACTGACAAGAACCATCAATGCACAATATATTTTTGCAGCATTTATTAATGGTTGTTGATGTTAGTTAATCAAAATGTTCGTATTAATTCACATTGCATTAACTAATGTTAACAGATAAAGCTTTAAATTAATAATGTTTTAGTTTTGAACTTAATATTAACTAACATTAATAAATGCTATATAATTATTGTTCATGTTAATTTATATAGTTAATGTTAATAACTGAAACCTTATTGTAAAGTATTACCAAAGTTCTATATATTGTTGTGTGTGTGTGTTTCACAGTCTTAATGGTTTGGATTAACCCATTTATTTCTGTATCTCTTAAAACCAGCCTGCCAGAGGGTTACTGTAAATGCATGTGCCCTCTGTGAACCATTCTCCAGATGCCCCCGGGGTGGCGTTTGCGCTGATGGCTTGGGCCCGCCATCGCTGCTTGCAGCTATATTTTAATTTGATATTCTGTGGTTAACGATAAACATTTTCTTAATGCTAAGCCCCTCAATTTCACTGATCATTTGTTGAAAAAAACTAAATTTTCTAAGACATTTAGGTCCTATTTTGTACCCTATTTGTTGAAAGTGCCGGCAAACAGAACCTGGAAAGCGATGAGACGTTTCTTTTGAACAGCTGCAGTCAATGATTCAGAGAAACATAATGACAGATACATCGCAGCTGTCCAATTACATGATCACTTGATGCACTTGGCAAATTAGAAACTTATTTACCATGCCTGATATTTCTTTTGATGTCAAACTTGTTTCACATTAGGATGCCTGTCACGGCACACTATAATCTCAAATTGCTGTTCCTCATAAGTGTTCAGAGTGAGCATAAAGCTAACATGAATCTGCTTTAAATGTTCACAAACAGCCCAGCTGGTTTTGTTTTCTCAATCAAGCGCGTTGCATGTAGCAAGCCAGCAGCTGTGAATTAATGTAGTTAGCTAGTAGTTGTCAGCAATGACTTTATATGAATCATGTTGAGCTGCATGTCAAGGCCTCTTTGTTTGGTTGTAGAGACTCAGGCTCCTCCAGTGAAGCAGACGGTGTCCTTCCGGATCAAGAATGCCAAATGCCACCTGCACCCGAAACATAAGGGGAGGGCAGAGGACAACGGCAGACAGATCGGGCCAGGTCAGAGGTCATAGGGGCCAGGAAATGAAGGGTACCATGTCATTTTGATGGTCCCTGTTGTGGAATAAGGTCATAGGACTGTTTGCTGAGGGAGCTGCATTCTCGTTTTGCTACTTAGACAGCAATAATTGGGATAAGGGATAGTTTACCCAAAAATGAAAATTCTGTTATCATTTACTCACACTTACTTCATCCCAAACCCATAAGACTTTGGTTAACATTCAAAATATTCCTAACATTTTTAATGAAACCTTTGAGGTTTTGAAGCGGTTCTAATATTCAGTCTCTCTAAACTAGGGCTGCAACTAGCGATTATTTTGATAATCGATTAGTTGGCCGATTATATTTTTCGATTAATCGGATAAAAAGCCTGTCTTTTTTTTATTGACAAAATACACTATTCCACGTGCTGCCTAATGCTATCCTTCAAACAGATGTGCCAACTAAATGCTATAAACATACTGTATGGTGAATATATCTATATCTATGCTATTCAGTACATTATGTGCAAAAATAGTTATAAAGCACAGTTTAAATGGAGAGTTTAAATAGACAAATGGACAAAGGACAGTTTAAATCCCTACACTAAAAATAGAGATGACAATGAAGATAATAAAGAAAAGCACAAACTCAGTGTTAACAGATGAGAGGAATGTTCTGCGTCAACACACAAATTCACTCTGAATACATTAACCTGTTACTGTAATTTCTTTATTCTGTAAATGTAAGGAACGTCTTAAATATATATTCAATTACATGCTGTTATCCCTTTACAGTTACTATAATAAAATTATTGAATTACATGTTGACTTTTAAACCTAAATGTAAAATCCAATAACAGATATTTCAGCAAAATTAATATTTTTGCGCTGCATATTAATTTTCTCCCTCTCTACTGCATTCAGTCTGTTTGAAGCGCCGCCGCTCGTTCAGTAAATTCTGAAGATTAACGCAGACTGTCGGGATGAGCCTTAATGCAAAATAAAAACACTTGCATGAATATGTAACATTTACAGATAATGATATAACCGTAAACTGAAAGTTTTGCACTGAGGAATCATATCACACATTAAATACATGCATCTGTCAAAGCGCCTGACAGGATGAGCAATGTTAAACATTACGCTACTGCATTAGTTTGAATTTTAAAATAAAGCATTCGCATGTTTTGGGCAGCTTGCATCACGCACCTATCCTGAAGCAACTCCCTCTGTTTCTTCCACTATTAAATTAATTTCGTCCATACAATGCGTTATTCAGTGGTATAATTTGATGCGACTGGCATAAGTTTTCCGTGCATGGTGGGTAGACGCAACTAATCAATAATGACATTCATTGTCGATAATTTTCATTATCGATTTTATTGATTAGTTCTTGCAGCCCTGCTCTAAACCTCTCCTTTCCCTGAGCCTACTCTGCTCTGATTGGTTGGATGGCCCAGTCTGTTGTGATTGGTCTATCGCGTACAGCATGTTAGTGATGGGAAGTTTGGATCATTTTACCGACTCGGACCTTTGAGTCTCGTTCAGCAAAATGAATGAATCTTTTTTCGAGTCATTTCGTTCATTTTAGCAAAATATAATTAAAATGTTGCGTGTTACTTCCCTAACACATCTACTACTTACGCAAACGTTGATCACACTACAAACAATACAAAACTGCTATAAGAAACAGAAAATATTAATTCATTGTTTACCTGGGTCTTCAGTCTATGATTAGCTCACTTCACCTCTTATCTGACAAGTCTTCGGGTTTGAGTCGTTCGTTCATCACGTGACAGCCCCATATGCTTTAACCAATGCAGTCTATGAGCCGGAAAGAGAATTGATTAGTTCATCTCTCGAGTCTTTCGAATCGTTCGTTCTTTTGTCACGTGACGTGACAGCATTGGATAGAGAAATTAGTTAATTTACAAGCTTCCTTACAAACGGGTGCATAGTTATTATTATTATTATCATCATCATCATTATTATAATTATTATTTACTCTTACAGTTACGTGATGCGTTTCTGGTCTCAAATTGTAGCTTTTTACTTCTTACAGTTTATAAATGTGTGAATTTCTGTCATTATGGTTCTTTTCCATAACACTGAATGTTGTAACAAAGGAAATAAAGAGTTGGTTATTATTAATAAGTCTCTTTCCGGCTCAGACTGCATTGGTTAAACTTATGGGGCTGTCACATGATGAACGAATGACTCGAAAAACCCAAAGACTCGAAACAGGTGAACTACTTGACTAATTCCAGTACAGAACCTATAGGATGTTGCGCATGCGCAACTAAACGAATCACTCCCCGAGACGACTCGTTCTTCCCGAGTCACATTAAAGATTCGTTCAAAATGAACGAATCGTTCAAGAACGACCCAACACTACAGCATGTGTCAGAAATGATACTCCCATTGCCATAGTTCCATATTTTTAACGCTCGATAGAAAATATAAACATCTATTATTTATCATACTTATAGAGCCAATTCTTTATTTTGGGAGACAATAACTTTATTTATAGTGCACTTTTGCAGATTGTTTACATTCACATACAGCTACATTACACACTGTCTGAAAGGCAATATTAGAAATGGCATAATAGGGGCATTTTAAGGTTGTGAAGGCATGGTAAAACGAATCCACATAATCCAAGTCTTTGTACGAGCACTTTATATGACGATCTAAACCAGGGGTGGCGAACGTCGGTCCCTTCAGACCCCTTGTCCAAATACCCACACTTGCAGTCTTGGCCACTTGAGAGCGCGTGCACGCGACAGGAAGTAAGTGCGCAAGACTGTCCCAGGTCTTCAAAACGCCAAAGTGCAGTACCCTTAACGCACACTAAATCCACACTATCTTGAATACCGCTCCGGAGCGCTATTCGAGGCTTAGTGTATCCCATCATGCATCATGTTTTGGAATAAATCATGAGACTTTTTGCCGAGATCTCGCGAGAGGTCACGGAAACCTTTCCAATGCAAGTTAAATATTAATATAATAATTAGATATTACATATAATTTGGTAGAAAAACAGTGTTTTTACATTTTATTGGTGCAAAGATGAGTAGTGGTGATATTTATTTTGTACAACATTTGCAACTGCTTTTTATCACTTAATTAGAAGCAACACAAATTAAAAATGTCATGTTATAGGGACTACTGAACAGACATTTAGAAGTTGATTTTAAAGTGCAAAGTATTTAAAATTAAAATTAAAATAAAGCTATGTAAACACTTGCATTTTTACACTATAAGTGTGTCCCATCAGGTAATGAAAAGTTCGACACACACAAACTTCTTCATCCTCACTTGAACACTTGGGCCAAATACAGGAAATACGTCGTATAAGTGGTCAAGTGCAAAGACCGCAAGTGTGGGTATTTGGTCAAGGCAATCGTTTTGCTTCAACCCTAATCAAACACACCTGAACAAGCTAATCAAGGTCTGAAGGGTTACTAGGAAGCTACAGGCAGGATAGTTTTTTAGGGTTGGAGCTGAACCCTCCAGGACCGGAGTTCACCACCCCTGATCTAAACAATGATCTACACACAAGCATACACCTATGGTAAACACAGAAGCATATGTGCATCTCGTTCACAATATGTGATTTGCTCTGTGTGCGCCTGTTTATATGTAAAAAAAAAAAAAAGGCCTAAATTGAAGATGAGTAAATAATGACTATTTTCATTTTTGGATGCCTTTAAATCCCCATTATTGCAAATTTCATGCTATATATTTATAAGAGTTAGTAAGTTGACAATCTAATAGTGTCTTTCCAAAAAATGTGAAACCCTCTTTGTGTGAATAATAACTTGATTTCCAGGTGGCCAACCGTGCAACAACTGCCTGGTCACGTTCGTTAACCTGAAGTGCGACTCGTCTAAGAAGGCCAAAGGTCGTCGGGCACGTAACCCATCAAGCAAAGAGGTCACGCGCATCACTCTGGAGCTGGAGGCTGAGGTCAAGCCAGGAGACGCCACTGGTGAGTCTGACATCCTCCACCTAAAACAAACCCTCTACCTACCTACAGAAAATGCAGGATGAGCGTGGAAGGTCATGACGTTCATCTTGTTCTCCTGTAGGGAACTGTAACATGATGTGTCAAAGGCAGCGCATGGAGCAGCAGATGAAGTCATACATTAAAGCCCTGAAAAAATCCATTAACCAGGAGCGTTTCCTCATCCGTGTGGCTGGATTGGAGTACGAGGTGGCACAGAAGATCCCACAAGCTGGAATGAGGCAGGAGAACTGTGGACCGGGCCGAGAAAAAGACAGCGGCCGCTGTGGTAAGAACGGAAGAGTGAGTGGGGTTTGTTTTATATTAACCCCCTTCTCCACTGCAACTTGATGCAAGAGAGCTATCTTTAAACAAAGTGCCAACTGTTAAGAACGAACGAGAGCATCTACTAGAGATGGTCTGGGACTTGCACTGTCACAAAACAGTTGACTTGTAGGCTATTTAGCTGAGACTCTAAATTAGCGACTCATGAATAAAAGTTTTAGGTCTACTTTTTTGAGATTATTATGACGCTGATACAGTTCACCCCTTTTTTCTGTGAAAATGTGTTGTTGTTTGCTTTTATATTCCATAGCAGTTTTTCCCAAGAAATACCTAGAAATGATATTTTATATAAATAAAATATGTGAAATATGAAATAAATTGTCCTGCAATAAGGTTCATAAAACGAACCTGCAGCATATAGAAAAATGTTGCTGAAAGAGATTTGGCTTGGACTCTGATCGCCTCAGCTTGTCTGGTTTTTTATGCAGAAGTGATGCAAAATGTGTTAAATGAACAGACATTGCATGCCATTGCTATTCTTTGACGATAGTTATCTGAGATTGCTTGCAAACATTTATAAGAAGGAATTGGGAGTACTGACAACAAATGCAATGGAAACAAAACCAACTAAAGCAAAGTTCACAATTTTTCAAGTCTTGGGTTACGAATTATAGCATTTTACATTCATCGCTTAAAACCACAAGGTCTTTAGAGTCGAATTTCAAAGTTGCATCTGTCAAAAAACAAACAAAAAAGAAACAGAGCTCAGAATTTCAGCTTCCTCACTGCTGCCCCCTGCTGGCTGCTCTCTCTTAGTCAGATGTTTGCCTGGGTCATACTACCATGGTGAGCAGGAACGCTGCGCCCAGTGCCCACCTGGAACATTCCAGGAACGTGAAGGTCAGCTGGCCTGTGACCTTTGTCCCGGAGGAGACCGCCATGGCCCAGTAGGGGCCCGCAACATCACGTCATGTGCAGGTAACTAGACTTAATCAGTGTGCCTTCTACTTGTAATAGATGTAAATGTTTGCTGCACTAGGCACTTCTTCATTTTTCTCTTAAGAGTACACTTTTAACCATTCTTGGTCATTTGTTGTCTGTTTATAGGTCAATGTCCGCCTGGTTATTTCTCCAGCGACGGGTTCAAGCCCTGTCAACCGTGCCCCGTGGGAACGTACCAGCCCGACCCAGGACGAACACTCTGTTTCCCCTGTGGAGGTGGGCTCGGTACCAAAAGAGAGGGCGCCAGCTCCTTTAATGACTGTGAGGTCAAAGGTCAGACATTTTGAGACTCTACAGTGCAGTGCATTTACATAAAGCTAGACAGTGGGGACAAAATAATGTTTGGAGCAAAACATGGTGCACAATTTGTATGTTGTTTACACCAGTTTGGCATCATTGAGATACTATTATAGGTTTTTAGTAATATTTCAAATTAGTTTTTATCTTTTCTTTTCTTTTTAGTTAACGTTTCAGTAATTCTGTTGTTTTGTCATTTTATTCATTTTTCTTAAATATCTGTATGTATTTTGTTACTTTTTATTTAAATTTTAGTTATTTTACTATATCATATGTATATATAGTATATATATATATGTATATATCATATAAGTTAAATAAAAATGAGAAATATTCTGGGAGGAGAGTAATAAAAATGTAAATGAATCATGCAAGGTTATTTACTAAGGGTTGTGGTAGTCAGGGTGCAGGGTTGCCAGGTTTTCGCTACAAAACCCACCCAATTACTACTCAAAACTAGCCTGAAAATAGCCCAATTGCTATAGGTATCTGCTAATTCCTAATATAGGCCAATTGCTAATGCTATCTCATTGGCTGTAGGTCATCGCCGAAGTGTTTTTCAGTCAGAACTCATTTCACACAACGTGATTGTGAATCGCCGACAGCTCCAGATATTTAGCATGCCAAATATTTCATGGGCGTCTGCGATTCCCTTAGATAGCGTCTTTGATAATTCACACTGCGTGATTGTCACTCGCGTGAACGAGCACCGATTTGCCTCCGATTTCGGGCATTTGTCGGCGATTTCACAAAACCTGTCGGCGAGTGAAAAATCGGGCTAAAATCGTGCAGTGTGAACTCGGCATTACTGATATTTGTGCCATTATTTAACGACCAAATAAAGCATGTCTTAACCCATTTTGTGCCTGTGTTTAGTAGATTACTTGCACCTGATTACCATCAACTCTGCTTGTTTGCGACCCTAAGCTAATTTGTGCTGCTTTTTGTAGATTGCTTTGATAATTACGGAAATGATCCAGCTGCGTCTGTATTCTTTAATTTGCGCGTTGATCAACTGCAGTTCTTTCCACTTTCATCGCACTTTAATAGAATTGCTATCTCGCATTAATTTGTCCTGTTCAGTAAATCTGGGCCTCAGACTCTTGTGTGCGAAGGAAGCTTCATGCTAAATCAGCCCATGTGATATTGGTGTTTGTGTGTGTAGTGTTGTGTTCTCCAGGTCACTATTATAACACCTCAGTTCATCGTTGCATCCGCTGTCCTCATGGAACCTACCAGGCTGAGTTCAGACAGAACTACTGCATTTCCTGTCCTGGAAACACCACCACAGACTTCGACGGGGCCATCAGTGTGTCTCAATGCAAGAGTGAGTCCATTCGTTCTTAAGCGCAACTTCTAATCAGTCGATTAATCAGGCTAATTTGAAATCTGGAAATAAAAGCAATATCAGATCAGCAAATTGCATTTTGAGTGAACTGATGCGTTTTATAAAGAATAAACCTGTATTTTGGCACTGGGAATAAAAAGCATTTAAGGAATAAAAAGTTATCCAGGTCTAGAAATGTTCCATTTTACCATAATGTTATCTTGTTTGTTTGTGGTGTGTTCAGATCGGGAATGTGGGGGTGAAATAGGCGAGTTCATCGGGTACATCGAGTCCCCCAACTATCCAGGAAACTACCCAGCCAATGTAGAGTGTATCTGGACGATCAACCCTCCACACAAACGCAAGATTCTGATCGTGGTTCCGGAGATCTTCCTCCCATCTGAGGATGAGTGTGGAGATGTCCTAGTAATGAGGAAGAACGGTACGTTTTTGTTCTCTGCTAGGCTTAACCTTCAAATCAACTGTCAAAAATGATTTCACACTTTCAGTACAACATGCTTAAAATAGCAAGCTAGCATTAAAGTACCCTACCGTTCAAAAGTTTGAGATCAGAAAGATTTGTAATGCTTTTTAAAGAAGTCTCTTATGCTCATCAAAGTTGCATTTATTTCAAAAATACAGAAGAAAACAGTAATATTATAAAATATTATTGCAATTTCAAATAATGGTTTACTGTTTTAATATACTTTCAAACATAATTTATTCCTGTGATGCAAAGCTGAATTTTCAGCAGTATTACTTCAGTCTTCAGTGTCGCATGATCCTTCAGATATCATTCTAATATGCTGATTTATTATCAATGTTGGAAACCGTTTTTGCTGCTTAATATTTTTTTGAAACCTGTGAATTTGAATAAATTGCTGTTCTTTTTAACTTTTTATTCATCAAAGAATCCTGAAAAAAGTATCACAGGTTCCAAAAAATATTGAGCAGCACAACAGTTTCCAACATTAATAATAAATCAGCATATTGCTAATAAATCAGAATAGGCTTGTTCGAGATGAACTACACTAGCCTGCCACCGGCTGGAGAGAGTAGCCGCTTGCAGTTGGGGCGAAATTAAAAGCAGAGGCGTCAAGTTGGGACACTTTCTGCTCCACGCTCTCACGGTGTTTGCATACTCTATCACAGAGGAAGTGAAATATATGCAATATTTGTCAAATACACAGACATTTCAGAAACGTTTTCATGAGCAACACAAGCACTTTTTATATACTGCTTAATATAGCACCATCTGTTCATTAATACATCTGCATGACTTTACAATAGGAAGAATCGCCGACAGCTCTGTCTGGTGCAGGGTTGCCAGGTTTTCGCTACAAAACCCACCCAATTACTACTCAAAACTAGCCTGAAAATAGCCCAATTGCTATAGGTATCTGCTAATTCCTAATATAGGCCAATTGCTAATGCTATCTCATTGGCTGTAGGTCATCGCCGAAGTGTTTTTCAGTCAGAACTCATTTCACACAACGTGATTGTGAATCGCCGACAGCTCCAGATATTTAGCATGCCAAATATTTCATGGGCGTCTGCGATTCCCTTAGATAGCGTCTTTGATAATTCACACTGCGTGATTGTCACTCGCGTGAACGAGCACTGATTTGCCTCCGATTTCGGGCATTTGTCGGCGATTTCACAAAACCTGTCGGCGAGTGAAAAATCGGGCTAAAATCGTGCAGTGTGAACTCGGCATTACTGATATTTGTGCCATTATTTAACGACCAAATAAAGCATGTCTTAACCCATTTTGTGCCTGTGTTTAGTAGATTACTTGCACCTGATTACCATCAACTCTGCTTGTTTGCGACCCTAAGCTAATTTGTGCTGCTTTTTGTAGATTGCTTTGATAATTACGGAAATGATCCAGCTGCGTCTGTATTCTTTAATTTGCGCGTTGATCAACTGCAGTTCTTTCCACTTTCATCGCACTTTAATAGAATTGCTATCTCGCATTAATTTGTCCTGTTCAGTAAATCTGGGCCTCAGACTCTTGTGTGCGAAGGAAGCTTCATGCTAAATCAGCCCATGTGATATTGGTGTTTGTGTGTGTAGTGTTGTGTTCTCCAGGTCACTATTATAACACCTCAGTTCATCGTTGCATCCGCTGTCCTCATGGAACCTACCAGGCTGAGTTCAGACAGAACTACTGCATTTCCTGTCCTGGAAACACCACCACAGACTTCGACGGGGCCATCAGTGTGTCTCAATGCAAGAGTGAGTCCATTCGTTCTTAAGCGCAACTTCTAATCAGTCGATTAATCAGGCTAATTTGAAATCTGGAAATAAAAGCAATATCAGATCAGCAAATTGCATTTTGAGTGAACTGATGCGTTTTATAAAGAATAAACCTGTATTTTGGCACTGGGAATAAAAAGCATTTAAGGAATAAAAAGTTATCCAGGTCTAGAAATGTTCCATTTTACCATAATGTTATCTTGTTTGTTTGTGGTGTGTTCAGATCGGGAATGTGGGGGTGAAATAGGCGAGTTCATCGGGTACATCGAGTCCCCCAACTATCCAGGAAACTACCCAGCCAATGTAGAGTGTATCTGGACGATCAACCCTCCACACAAACGCAAGATTCTGATCGTGGTTCCGGAGATCTTCCTCCCATCTGAGGATGAGTGTGGAGATGTCCTAGTAATGAGGAAGAACGGTACGTTTTTGTTCTCTGCTAGGCTTAACCTTCAAATCAACTGATTTCACACTTTTCACACTTTCAGTACAACATGCTTAAAATAGCAAGCTAGCATTAAAGTACCCTACCGTTCAGATCAGAAATTTAAATGAAACCGTATTCTATTTTAATATATTTTAAATGTAATTTATTCCTGTGACGACAAAGCTGAAATTTCAGCATCATTACGCCAGTCTTCAGTGTCGCATGATCCTTCAGATATCATTCTAATATGCTGATTTATTATCAATGTTGGAAACCGTTTTTGCTGCTTAATATTTTTTTGAAACCTGTGAATTTGAATAAATTGCTGTTCTTTTTAACTTTTTATTCATCAAAGAATCCTGAAAAAAGTATCACAGGTTCCAAAAAATATTGAGCAGCACAACAGTTTCCAACATTAATAATAAATCAGCATATTGCTAATAAATCAGAATAGGCTTGTTCGAGATGAACTACACTAGCCTGCCACCGGCTGGAGAGAGTAGCCGCTTGCAGTTGGGGCGAAATTAAAAGCAGAGGCGTCAAGTTGGGACACTTTCTGCTCCACGCTCTCACGGTGTTTGCATACTCTATCACAGAGGAAGTGAAATATATGCAATATTTGTCAAATACACAGACATTTCAGAAACGTTTTCATGAGCAACACAAGCACTTTTTATATACTGCTTAATATAGCACCATCTGTTCATTAATACATTTCAACATAAACATATGAAGAGTTTGGTTCCAAAACGCCAAAACCATTTTTTTTTTAATTGAGTTTCCGCCAAAATCAGTATTGTATCTGGTCGGTATTGAAAAGTCAATTTTTAATTTTACGCAAAATGCGATATCCGCCGAGTTATTCTGTCATGTTTTACTTTTGGAAGTTGAATGTAAGGGAAATGTCATTTTGGAATTTCTGTGGTTTAATGTGATATTGTTGTTCATGTATGCTCATTATGAAATTTTCTTTTATTGTTGTAATTAATTTATAGCATTAACAAGGTGACCCGTTGTTTTCATTTTGGGAGCGTTGACTGATTGTGAATGTATTTTTAGTCCAGTGCCTGCAAAGATTAGTATTGACCAAGTTCAGAGGCTGTCATATGTGGATCAACTTACTATGTTGTGTATTTCATCATATGTGGATCAACTTACTATTTGTGTATTTTCAACAGTTTCAATATGAAAAATAACTTTTATATTGATTCAATGGATTTATTGCATTTCGGAAAAAAAAAAAAAGTGTCATGGATGTATTGCATTTTGGGAAAAAATAATACAATTTTATAATAAATCTTTGAAAATCTAAATCTGGATTTGAATTTTTAATGTTATTATAACCTAAAGATGCTATGTGAAAGTCTGAAACAGAAAATAGTGGTTTTCATCTTGCCACTTTCTTGGTAAAGAAAACACATTTTTACTCAAATTAATCAAAATAGATTTATAACGTTTTGGAACCAAACTCTTCATATACTATTTAAATGCCTATAAAGTGTGGGTATATGTGCTTTTTGATAAACGTGACTCAATATAACAGTGCGACTACACTGATTTGTGAGCATTATTGGAATTGAATTGTTAGAATAAGCACGCAACATGTCGTGCTTGTCATCACAGAATCTGACCAATGAGAATAAAGTGTGTCGTCATCAAGGCTTTCGCAGCCGATTTTGAGCAACTGCAGCGCCTGACCTGGGCGGCTGGTCTCGTTTTGCTCTCGTGGTACTTTGATGACACATGTGATCGCAAGGCTGCTGCAGCGCCAAAGTCGGAAAAATTTTAACCAGAATGCATTGCTTTTGTCAGGCGGCAGCTGATCTTTGCGAAAAAAGCCTAATGATTTCTGAAGAATCATGTGACACTGAAGACTGGAGTAATGATGACAATTCTGCTTTGCATCAGGAATAAATTATAATATTAAACCGTTATTTTAATTTGTAATATTTCATATGATTTTGATCAAATATGTACAGCCTTGATGAGCATAAGAAACATCTTTAAAAAAACACTAAAAACCCAAACTTTTGGACAGCAGTCTAGGTTTGATATTAGTGTAATAAAATATTGACTTTCCAGGGTGTTTGCAGTCTCTCCATGTTAGTGGTGATAGTTTGCTTCTAAAAATAGGTTAGCTTTGATTTGAATGCTGACCTTTTCTTTTCTTAGGGTCAGCAACCTCTATCACCACTTATGAAACATGTCAGACGTATGAGAGACCGATTGCATTTACAGCCCGATCGCGCCGCCTCTGGATCAACTTCAAATCCAACGATGTAAACAGCGCTCGTGGATTCCAGATTCCATACGTCACTTACGATGGTACAGTCGGGGTCTGAATACTTTCCGTACCCACTGTGTATATATATGTATATAAAAATAATGCTAAAAATTCTCAGGAGAAAGATTTGTGATGAGTTTCAATTCATTCTTGACTTTCATCGTCACTTAAATGTTTTGATTTTCTTGTATTTAGAAGACTATGAGCAACTGGTTGAAGACATTGTAAGAGATGGAAGACTTTACGCCTCTGAAAACCATCAAGAAATACTTAAGGTCAGTTTTGCATTGACTTTTTTTTTGTTTTCCAATACAAATATCTAAACATTCTTAAGATACATTAACTTGAAGTAAAATGACTTAAAGGCACAATGTAAGATTTTTTTTTTATTCAAATATCCAAAAACCACTAGAACAGTGTTATATATTTTGCTGACTTGTGTATTTGCATTATCCCAAATGTTTCGAAGAATGTTTAAATCCAGAGAAAAAAAGCTATTTTTAACTAGTGACACGGGCCGTGTCCATAGTGTCGCCTGCCAATGACGTCATAACCCCTTGATTTCAGGTTTTGTTTTGTAGAAAACACCAAAGACGCTTTAATATGTTGTGGTTTTAATAGACGACCTGTCTGTGGGGATGAAGACCACATGATTCCACCCTCAGTCACGGCATCATCAAACTACGCCTTTGTCTCTTTGTTTATTTTGAATACGTGCTCTCTAGCGGCGAAAATTACATATTGTGCCTTTAAGATGTAAGTCTTGTGTTCTGAAAAATGTATCAAAAGCAAATTTTTGTTGAAAACAAGAAAAAGTATCTGCCAATGGGTAAGAAAAATAAGTTTTCCCCTTGAAACAAGTTTACTTTTCTGTCTCCACTTGCAGATGTATTTCATGTTTAAGCTCACTTAATTTAGATACTTTTTTTTTTTTTTTTTAATTAATTTAGTTTTTCGCTTTTCAATTTAAAGTATCTCCAGTTAAGAATGTTTAGATATTTATACTGGAAAACAAGAAAAATATTTTTTTATTTGCAGGGTAATGAAGTCTAACTTTGCAATAACAGCAATGAATGTGTTAAGATACTTTTTATGTGTTTTCCAAGACACAAGTCTCATTTACTACATCTCTTTATCGAAAACCCGTAATTTGCTCCAAGTGTGATTTTTGCTTAAACTGTATTTCAAGTAATAGAAAGATTGTTTAAACTGCTTGTTTCCATGCAATGACCATGCATGATGACAGTTTATTCCAGGTCTCATTCCATTTCACTCCTTTTTGTTTCTCGCCAGGATAAAAAACTGATTAAAACTCTGTTCGACGTGCTGGCTCACCCAAACAATTACTACAAGTACTCAACTCGGGACTCCACAGAGATGCTCCCGCGTTCCTTCATACGCCTCATCCACAGCAAAGTCTCCGCCTTCCTGCGTCCGTACAAATAGTCGAAAGTGTCATCTGTCTCCACACACCTCCTGTCACCTGGCCTCGAGTCAACGGGATCCTACACACACATTTAAAGGACATATACACACACACACATTTACAACGGCACACACACAATCACACTATGCAGATGTTTCACTTTACCTTTTTCTTTTCTTTTTCTTGTCAGTCATCTCTGAGGGGAAAAAAAGCTTCCGTGTAGTCTACATGTAACGCAGTCGTATCCAGCCAAACTGAAGTGTTTCCTTTCTCTACGTGTCGGTCACCGTTCTGTGATGTCGATGTTTTTTTTGTTCAGTGGTTTGCACGCTCAGTCCTGAGGCATCCCGTAGAGGAAGACGATGGTTTGGGTGGTTCCCACAACCCCCGTTAAGAGCGACGTGTAAGTTTAAACACGCCTGATTGTGTTGTACAGACCAGTGGCGGTTCGTGGGTTTTAAAATAGAGGAGGCACACTAATTGTATTGGTCTGGGATCCCTGCCGATTATTATTATTATTATATTATTTACTTAACCACTTTAAAATGGCTTTTTGGTTGCTTTTAGTCAGAAAACGACATACATACAGCAAGATAATATAATTTCACTTAACGTACCTGGCCTATCACTTGAAGCAAACATCCATCCCTTCTTAAAAGTCTGTGTTAAAAGAGAGCTGCCTGTTGTGCCA
>NW_015542392.1:182470-184237 GCF_001515605.1 Sinocyclocheilus anshuiensis | reverse complement strand
ATCGTCCTCCTCCCATTTTCACCTCAAAATTATGGGGAAGCTGTGCCTCCCCTGACGAGCCGCCACTGGTACAGACTAAAAGTTGTAGCATGTCAAAGAGAAGAAAACCTATTTGTCGAACTGGAGCTAGCTGTGATCGTGCTTTAAAAATAGGCTTTTTTCCCAAGTTCCAGCTCTCGTAAACTCGTAGTTCTCAAAATAAATGTACAATCTTTTGTATAGCTGTACTTTTAGTGTGCTCTTGGTAAGATCTAATTCATATCAAGCATTTCACAATGTTAAAGCATTATATTTGAGCTCCTAGAGCATACATATAATCTCTAAAGGTCATGCTGTTGAAACAGTAATGTTTTATTAAGGTCTGCCTGTTCGGATGGTATTATTGTCAACTGCATATTCGTCTATTTCCTAATATTCAAGTTAATTTAACATGAGGCATAAGAGACATGTGGGTTATTGGAAAGGCTGGGGTGATGAAAAGGTCGGTTGGTATTGTAAAAACTGTTAACACAGTTCTGTGAAGGTTTTTTGCAGGACATGCAATTGCTGCTTCTTCAGAAACGTCACTTTAAGCCTTCGGTTTTACCTAATGCGATTCAATAAATTTCCTACAGAGAAGAGCAGTCGAGGGGCCCAACTCTTTCACAGGTTGGAAGTAATGTTTTCATAATGCAGACACGAATCACTTATAAACGTAAACCACAGGTTGACGCGGATGGAAAAACAGAAAAACGGCACCGCTCCACATTTCAGGATGAAACTACAGTGTTTTGAGATTGTTTTGCACATTACGTAAGGACCCAAAGAGTAGCAGCGTACGGGTTACAAGTGTTAAGTTTCACCGGACCGTGGTGAGAAGTGCCTGAAGTGCAAAAAGTGTCGGCATAAACCTGTGGATGTCGACATTTATGAGTGTTTCTTGTATTAATTATGAACCCGTTAGTATTCCTCATGAATGTGTTTATAGGTAAAGCCCCTCACATAAAGTGAGAAAAGAACGAGAAGGACAAACCATACCCAGTTTTGATATGTAAACAGAAAAGGACTGGTCAAAATGGTAGTGTACTGTTCTCTTTTTTTTTTGTATATTGTAAATATGAAATAAACGTAGACTAATTGGAGCCTGAGAGATAAGTCCAAACACAAGTTGTTCTCCCGACCTTGTATTAACCGTTGTGCTATCCTCATGTCCAAGGCTGACGCAAAAGAGGGTCCATTCGAACTTTAAACATTATCGCCAGATACATACTCTATGCAAGTATGCAAACACTTGGCCAATGTGTTGCAAGCACATGGTCCCAGTTGTATATAAACATGCACTCTTGCATTCATGCAGTCTTCGGGACTTAAGGGGGGCGATAGTTACTTTTTGAAATAAAAAAAACAAAGCTAATTACATACATTGACTTGCTCAATGAGATTCTCTTCGCCATCTCAGTAGTTCACCTAAAAGACAAATCTCACTGTAGTTTACGTCAGTGGTTCCCAACCCTGGTCCTGGAGGCATCCCAACACTGCACATTTTGCATGTCTCCTTTCTCTTACACACCAATTTCAGGGCTTGGAGCAGTGGTTCCCAAACCTGGTCCTGGAGGCACCCCAACACTGCACATTTTGCATGTCTCCTTTCTCTTACACACCAATTTCAGGGCTTGGAGCAGTGGTTCCCAAACCTGGTCCTGGAGGCACCCCAACACTGCACATTTTGCATGTCTCCTTAATCAAACACACCTGATTCAGGTCATCAGCTCATTAGTAGAGACTCCA
>NW_015542392.1:173967-178687 GCF_001515605.1 Sinocyclocheilus anshuiensis | reverse complement strand
CAGTGGTTCCCAACCCTGGTCCTGGAGGCCTGCACATTTTGCACATTTTGCATGTCTCCTTTCTCTGACACACCAATTTCAGGGCTTGGAGCAGTGGTTGGTCCTGGAGACTGCACATTTTGCATGTCTCCTTTCTCTGACACACCAATTTCAGGGCTTGGAGCAGTGGTTCCCAACCCTGGTCCTGGAGGCACCCCAACACTGCACATTTTGCATGTCTCCTTAATCAAACACACCTGATTCAGGTCATCAGCTCATTAGTAGAGACTCCAAGACCTGAAATTGGTGTGTCAGAGAAAGGAGACATGCAAAAAGTGCAGTGTTGGGGTGCCTCCAGGACCAGGGTTGGGAACCTCTGGTTTACGCTAATGCAGTGCTCAGAATGCAACATAGTACTTGCGCATTTCAGAAAATGGTGATTAATTAAAACAAGCTAAAAATGTTTGTGCTGGAAAAAAAAAGAAAATTTTGTGGTTTTGACTTCGCTGGCTCCACATGGGGTCAAATGCATTTAACAGTAACTTTTGTGTTTAATCCAAACCTCTTTTAATTAAAGTTAATGCATCTACAGACACACTTGGTTGTCCCACCCAATTTTTATTTTTATGTTATGGACTGAAAATGTTAACCTTGAAGACTATATCATAGAATCCAGAACTAAAGAGAATGGAATGTGTGTGACATTTGCAAGGGTCATTTTATGAAGCAGTTATTGACTTTTTAGGTATTTTGTACATTTGTCGGCTATTACATGGGTCACTAATATAATTGTTTAAATGTATAAATATGATAGTATAGAAAGATAAAGAAAAAGGAAGAAAAAATAAAAGCTTGGATTAACCCAAGAAGAAGTGAAATGTCAATATTGCCCCACTCGCAGAAACCAAAACTCACCTTCTACTACTAAACATGTCATGTGTTGCAGCACTGCAAGTTGGATATTTCCGTGAAAAAAAGGGATGGGTCATATGTGAAATAGCCACAATTGCCATGAAATGAAAAGTTTGTGGCAAAGTAGTCAATGTTTTGTTGAATGTTCACTAAAAGAAATGCAGCGTATTAGCTACTCTTAACTAGTCGATGTCATTGGCGGTCTGTGACTGCTGCTTTATTTTTATCATTTCCCCTTTGTCTTAGCTCTACCAAACCCATTTCAAACAATGTTACGTGTTTTGATCAATCCATGTTGCTGTTTTATTATTATTGGTCTGGGTTTTTTTTTTCATCTTTTCCCCATTTTTCTTTTTCAAAGTGTCTTTTTTGTTAAAGAAAAAATTACTTTGCCACAATGTTTCATGGAATGGGAAATGGTATTTGCACTTGAAATTTGTTTATGGTCATGTAAAAAATGTCTGGATTTTGTATTTTCTTTTTAAATGAAAGAAATTGGTGTTCTTAAAGTTGTCCATTTTGATTTCTTTACATGTATACAGAAAAAAAGTCACCGAAACACAGAAGCAAAAAATAAGATTCAAATAAAGGTACATAATAATAATAATAGTAAATAATAAAAGTATCCACAATGCAGTAGAGTACTGTCACCTATAGCTAAACTTGTCCCTTTATTATTTCGGCGTTAAAAATGACCAAAGTGTATGTTAATATTTGTCATACTAATATTAAATATGACAATAAAATATATTTATATTGATTTATAATTGTACATTTTACAAGGTCGTTGTTATAGGCACAGCAGTGTAGGTACTCGCCTGCAGTCTCAGACATCAGCCGTGATTAGCTAAACAGAATAGCATAGCCTCGAGGATATTCATAAAAATAATTCATAAAGTAGTTACGAGAGTAAAATATTAAGGACATAAATTAATACATCTTTTTTTACTAATATATTACGAATAGATCACCCGAAAATAACATCACCTTTCTGTCATAAACTATGGCCGACTTTCTTCCGTGGATTGTATACAATCACTTCGCATGTCATTAATATTAATATCAAATCAACAACTCAATTACATAAGATTAAGCATTAAAACAGTTCTTTCATACCTCAAAATAAGTTTTTGTAGAAAACGCCTCAGACGACCTCTGCTGTTCCCGCTATGCATACATACTCAGAACTGAACTGCGCGTGCGTGAAGCGTCGACGTGTTCCCCCACCCCCATGTAGTTAGTGTTTTTCCGTTTCTAACCCTAAACACTTTTTTTTTAACGGGATTGAAATACTGAAACATTCAAACGCTAACCACTTTCCATTTTTATTTTATGAGTTTAGGATAAAGCACACTTTATCACAGAAGTAGCCATACAGTATATATGGATTTTTTTTCTTTTGGTAACATTAGGCTAGTTGCTTACTGCCAATTTTGTGCAAATTAAATAACCAAGCTTTTCTGGTCTCAATTCTCGTTGTTGTTTTTTTTACACAATGTTCTTTGTCTTTTTCATATATACCTGTATATATAAAAAAAAAAAAAAAACGAAAACAAGCTATAAAAATAGTATCCATAATGCTGTAGAGTAACAGAAAATATATAAATATAAAATATTAATTGTAAAAAAAAAAAAAAAAAAACGAAAACAAGCTATAAAAATAGTATCCATAATGCTGTAGAGTAACAGAAAATATATAAATATAAAATATTAATTGTAAAAAAAAAAAAAAAAACTGCTACTTTTGCAACAATAAATAGTCTGAGTACATACTAAATAGTGTTCTGCTCATTTTAATTAAATACAGTGAACAGAAATAAGCTTAATTATGACTTTGCGACAGCCAGCTGTATTGTTTCTTTCAGTTGAATATTTGTTTGTTTCATCGCTCCATGTGCAGATTTCTACACACATTCTGGAAGTTTTGGAATCCATTCCCCATCTGGGCCACAGGTGACAAAACTCTCTCCCATAAGCCTTAAACCAGGATTGCAGGCGATTGTCACGGTGTTCCCGAATTTATAGACCGGCCTAAAACCCCTCATTCTTGATCCACCTGGCACATGTGGGTTAGGACAGAAAGTGCCTGAAAAGCACAACAAATAGTGTAAATTAATTTATGCATTCATGTCTGACAATTAATTTGAGAGAACATACTAATGTAAATTTTGTGATAAAAGGACCACAGAAATATTTGATTGTATATACACAAATACATTATATATATACTGTATACAGGTGCATCTCAATAAATTAAAATGTCGTGGAAACGTTCATTTATTTCAGTAATTCAACTGTTGAGGTAGTGAATTGGTGGGTTTTTGTTAAATGTGAGCCAAAATCATCACAATTAAAAGAACCAAAGACTTAAACTACTTCAGTCTGAGTGCATTGAATTTATTTAATACACGAGTTTCACA
This sequence comes from Sinocyclocheilus anshuiensis, assembly GCF_001515605.1. Classification (NCBI taxonomy): domain Eukaryota; kingdom Metazoa; phylum Chordata; class Actinopteri; order Cypriniformes; family Cyprinidae; genus Sinocyclocheilus; species Sinocyclocheilus anshuiensis. Next base: position 175,376 of record NW_015542392.1, on the reverse strand, counting down.
ATTTGAGTTGAATTACTGAAATAAATTAACTTTTCCACGACATTCTAATTTATTGAGATGCACCTGTATATATTGTTGCCAACATTAGGCATTTTACTTTCTATGTATTATATTTTACAGAAATATAAAAGTCAATAAACAGTGAATAAAGTAAATAAGTAAATTAAAATAAAGTTAATAAAATAAATAAAAGGCAGATAAATAAAATCAATAAAAAGGAACAAGTAAATAAAATAAATATATAAAATACAAAAATAACTTAAATATAAATCGAAAATAAAAAAAAATACAAAGTAAATACATAAAATCAATAGAAAGTAAAAAAAAAAATAAAAAAAAAAAAGATTACAAATTAAACAAGTAAATAAAATTTCTCCAGAGAGTTAAAAAGAAACTATGAGCCCTTTATGAATATATGGCCACCAAATCACCATTGTGCAGAGCAGAAACTAGTTATAGTTAGTAGATAGTTTTAACCTATCTTACCCTACCTGAAAACCTAAAATATCTTGAAATACATCTTGAAACTATATAGTCTTATGGTCAATATTCAATGACCACTCTTTATATGTGCACCTTATATGTGTACCTTTGCACTCAGGAGGAGGAGCGCTCCAGGTGCCGCTCTTGGTGCAGTAAATATCTCTCTCACCGATCAGAGCTCCAGTATGGCAGTGATAGGACAACACGTGACCGAAGGGAACATGGTCATATATGGGGTCAAACATCTCAGCGCCCTTGACCTCTGGAGGTGGAGGACAGTGCACAGCTGCAAAACACACATATATCATCCATCTATGAGACAGATGTAGTGTCTGTGTACAGTAGCAAGCTAAATCATAGGCATTTTGTTTGCAACATTGGAAATCAAGCTATACAACATTAACAAAACATTAGCAAAATCTCAGAAAACAGTCATACGTTCACACACAGGGCTCCTTCTGTCCCAGCCTCCATCCCTGCAGATCTGCACTTTTGGGCCGATCAGCTCATACCTAACGAGAGCCATAAAAAAAAAAAAAAAAGGGGGATGAATGTCTAATAACATGACACCAGCATCTTGGCTTTTGGCATTTTTAAAAACAGGGGTTTCACGGTGATGCCATAGAAGAACCATATTGGTTCCCCAAACCAAACAACTCCAGTCCATCAATTAAAGGGGTCATATGATGCAATTAAAATTTTTCCTTTCTCTTTGGAGTGTTACAAGCTCTTGGTGCATAAAGAAGATCTGTAAAGTTGCAAAGACTAAAGTCTCAAATCCAAAGAGATATTCTTTATAAAAGTTAAGAGTCAACCACGCCTACCTAAAACGCCTCGTTCTAACACGCCCCCACATATCTACATCACTATGTGGGAAGATTTGCATAACGCCACCCAAATGTTCACGCAAAGAAAGAAGGTGTAAC
>NW_015542392.1:162793-173037 GCF_001515605.1 Sinocyclocheilus anshuiensis | reverse complement strand
CATCATTAAGACACAGCTTTTGGCTTCTCAAGATGTTAACTGATGGACTGGAGTGGTGTGGATTACTTGTGGATTATTGTGATGTTTTTATCAGCTGTTTGGACTCTTGTTCTGATGGCACACATTCACTGCAGAGGATCCATTGGTGAGCAAGTGATGGAATGCTACATTTCTCCAAATCTGGTGAAGAAACAAACTCCTCTACATCTAAAAACAGAAGTGAGAATGCACTTGTATTATAACCGCTGCTGTATCTCACCCTTCTTGACAGATGGCTGTAGCCGAATCTCCAAATGACACGCCTGTGTACTCGAACTGGCCATTGAAAATCTCTCCAGCAGATCCACATTTCTTCCCTTTTGATATAAACAAATTGTTAGATTCTTCCAACACATCAGAAAAGCCATGACCTGCATAAATCCAACAAGTGTTATTTTATCAGATTACTGAATAAACAAAAATGACTGCTTCACATCATCATCTTGTGATGTTAATAACCTTGAAAAGCAGACATTCTCCCTTATCTAACTCTAGAAGACAAATATCCCTTAAAACCACAAAATCATAAGATTAAACAATAGCACACTTCAAAAATGATTTTCTTCCTCAGTACTCTTGTTTTCCAGTACATATATCTACAGTAAACATTCTTAAATCAAGATACATTTACTTGAGAAGCAACATTTATATTACTTTATATAACTTTATATTAAGTATTTTTTCTGAAAAATTCATCAAAACACTTGAAAAAAAAAAAAATTAAATTAAATGTATTTTTCTGACCACATTTGCAGATATACATTGCAGATATACATTTTTCTTGTTCTAAGCAAAAAGTCACTTAATTTTTATCTTTTTTTTTTTAGGTAAGACTTAATATCTTAAGTTATTTTGCTTCTCAAGTAAATATATCTTGATTCCAGAATTTTTTGTACTGAAAAACAAGATAAAAATACTGAGAAAGAAATTGTTTTTTTTTGCAGTGCAAGCATTGCAAGAGCAAGGCAAATAACAGATAAAACTAGGTAATATAATAAAAATTAATAAATGATGAAATTATATGTGACTCTAGACCACAAAACCAGTCTTAAGTCGCACAGGTCAATTTAGTAGCAATAGCCAACAGTGCATTGTATGGGTCAAAATTATCGATTTTTCTTTTATGCCAAAAATCATTAGGATATTAAGTAAAGATCATGTTCCATGAAGATATTTTGTAAATTTCCAACCGTAAATATATCAAAACTTAATTTTTGATTAGTAATATGCATCGCTAAGAACTTAATTTAGACAACTTTAAAGGCGATTTTCTCAATATTTAGATTTTTTTGCACCCTCAGATTCCAAATTTTCAAATAGTTGTATCTCAGCCAAATATTGTCCTATACATCAAAGGAAAGCTTATTTATTCAGCTTTCAGATGATGTATAAATATCAATTTCGAAAAATTGACCCTTATGACTGGTTTTGTGGTCCAGGGTCACAAATGTGATAAATGAATATATTATTCAATGCATTACATAATTAAATGATTACTAAATAAAACAAAAGAAAACACCACAAATGTATGGTTGCTCTCTCTGCAACTAATAATCCTTAGATTCTTCAGTATAGAAAGTGGGAGCAAATGAAGTTAAAAGTCTTCTGGCGTACTTTCACATCGGAGCTGCAGGTTTGTCCACTGGCCGTTCTGGCAGTGTATACTGGTACTTCCTCTGACACGCCCGTATCCTATACTGCATTTGTAGCGAATGCGAGCACCGGACGGATACTCTTTCAGCGTGGAGGACTCGTCTCTGGGGAAAGCATGAGGGTATGATGGAGCTGGACCACATTTATCTGTGAGAGAACCAAGCTGTATTCAATATGCCAAAGTACCATATTTATTTCTGAGACTATATATACATACACACACACACACACACACACAGACTTTTAATGTACCTGTAATCCTTTTCGGGCGACACTCAGGCAAGGCCTGCCATTGGCCGTCTGGTCCACACATGACCTGTGCTGGGCCAATCAGATCAAAGCCCTCACTACAGGTGATGTCTACAGAGTCTTTGGGTTTGTACACTCTAGATCCAGGTCTTATCCTACCGTTTGCCACAGCTGGTGCTGAACATGTCATCACTGATAATGAACAGGAGCAAAAAAAATCTTATTGCTTTCATTTGTAGTTTATTTGTCTTTATGTGACATTCAAGGTTTGAAAGTTCCAATTTGGAGGGTTCATGAATTTGTTTAGGAACATGTTCTTCTTCATCAGGATGAAATTTTGAAGGTGTTAATTAGGGATGCACGATATTATCGGCTTTTATTAATGGCTTTAAATGTACATATCGGCATCGGCCCGATATGAAAAATTATGCCGATATGTCTTGCCGATAAGAGGAATACGTTAACTCGTATGTGCTCAGGGTGTGCTAGCGATTAGATCACATCAGCAGTGTGGCTCATTCTTGAAGCAAGATTAGATTCACTGTTTTGGATCGCTGCATTTAAACTGAAATTGCACCTAAGTTCCGTGTGTGATAAAGTAAACAGTAATAGCATGTGCAGCGGCAGCCTCCCCCGGGTCCTAATACCCGCTCAGTAAGGAGTTTTAATTCCGTAGGGGGCACTGTTGGCCTACTTCTAATAAAATTAAAGTAAAATACACAAATAACATTTAGACTGTGTTTCTGTTTGTGTAAAATCATGAGTATGTTTTGATTTAAAGGTCAGAAGCTATAGCTCACATGAATTTTAAAAAAAAATCACAAACATGACACTTGTAAATTTAATAATTTTATATATGCTGATTTATTCATTGATGTGTAATATGTTATATTTTTTAATAATATTGCTTTAGACCATCTACAAATGTTAAATCTTAAAATAAAATGTTAAGGTTACTACTGCATCTTTTTGAAGAAAAAAAATGCAGCGATTGATATATAGTTTATTTATAGTTATTTTCAAAGCTTCCATGTACTGTCATTATAAAAGAACTCCATTGTTGCTTATTTAATTCTAACAAATAAGTTCGTTAAAAACTAACCAAAATTTAAAAAAATAATAATTTGCTTATTTCCACACAGGAGAGGCATGGTGTTGTTTCCAAACAAAAGGAAATATATCGGTATCGGCCAAAATGAGTTGAAAAATATCGGCATATCGGATATCGGCAAGAATCCAATAGCGTGCATCCCTAGTTTTAAGATAACAGAACTTGATGTGTGTGCTATGAACACAAAGAACACACAGGCGACATATACAAGAACTTTCTTCTCAGTCCAAAAAGAGCATTTAATGACAGTAAATTGCTAAAACTTTTTAGCACTGTTGCTCATTTCACATTCACGAACGGGTTGCTTCTTAAAAAAGGAGCAGCAGCAGCAGCAAAAAAAAAAAAAAAAGGATTAAATAAAGGTCATAGAGAGGATAGAAAATTGTCATTAAAGGGGTCATATGATGCTTTTTTAAAGATCATTATTTTGTGTATTTGGTGTAACAGAATATGTTGACATGCTTTAATGTTCAAAAAACACATTATTTATGCGCAAAACTCCGCATTTGAACAGTCAATAGCAAATACTTAAACTAATAACAAAACAGTAGCTGATTCAGAAGCGCCAGATTGTCATAGCAAAGTCAGAATTACCTCCTCTCCTAGGTTCACGAAACGGTCGTCCATAAAATGCATTGCTGTTCTGCTGTAAGTAATCCTAAAGATTCCTAAATGCATCTACTTTCGGAAGGCCAAATAAAGTGTGTTTGCTTTCGCCTAGAAACACACAGGGTCTCCCTGACATGGCTGCATCAACACTACTGATGTTCCTGAAACCACGCCTTCTTTCTTTGCGTGCACATTTGGGCAGCATTATGCAAATATTTCCACATAGTGAGGTAGATATGTGGGGGCGTGTTAGAACGAGCCGTTTTAGGGGGGCGTGGCAGAGTCTTAACTTTGATAAAGAATATCTCTTTGGTTTTGAGACTTTAGTCTTTGCAACTTCAGGGATCTTATCTATGCACAATCAGCTTGTAACACTCCAAAGAGAAAGGAAAACTTGAAATCGCATCATATGACCCCTTTAAAAGCTAAAAACAAAATATATATACACACACACACAGACTTCTAATGTACCTGTAATCCTTTTCAGGCGACACTCAGGCAAGGCCTGCCATTGGCCGTCTGGTCCACACATGACCTGTGCTGGGCCAATCAGATCAAAGCCCTCACTACAGGTGATGTCTACAGAGTCTTTGGGTTTGTACACTCTAGATCCAGGTCTTATCCTCCCGTTTGCCACAGCAGGTGCTGAACAGGTCATCACTGATAATGAACAGGAGTAGAAAATATTCTTATTGCTTTTATTTGTAGCGAAAAACACAATTAGCATTCATATGCATGCATGCAGGCATTCTTATCTTAAGCATGTGTCTTTATGTGACATTTAAGGTTTTAAAGTTCCAATTTGGAGGGTTCATGAATTTGTTTAGGAACATGTTCTTCTTCATCAGGATGAAATTTTGAAGGTGTTAATGTTATCAGGTTAAAATGACTCCGTATTCATAATATTGAAGATGATCAGCTTTTGTGTGTGATACAATGGTTCAGAAAACTCCAGATCAGATGAATCCTTCATTGCAGGTGACAGATATGGACTCTCTCAGCATGTAATTAGAATTCTGCTCTATCACTGTCCAGTTTTTTCCCAAATTAAGAGGGTGACAAGTCTTGAGAATAGCAACTCTTGAGCAAAAACTGACCTTTTGAGGTCATCAGCAAAGGCGGGGGGAAAAAGCAGAAAGACTGAATTGAAGTGAATTTTTACACTATACATTTAAAGAGATATGTTTTAAGATAACAGAACTTAATGTGTGTGCTATGAACACATACATATACAAAAACTTTCTTCTCAGTCCAAAAAAAGCATTTATTGACACTAAATTGCTAAAACATTTCAGCACTGTTGCTCAATTCACATTCACAAATGGGTTGTTTCTTTAAAAGCAGCAGCAGCAGCAGCAAAAAAAAAAAAAAAAGGATCAAATAAAGGTCATAGAGAGGGTAGAACATTTTCATTCAAACTATAAGAGGATGTCAGGGGGGAATATAAATAATAAAAATATACAATATGACTCCTTCAAAAACAGGTGCTCCTTTTTCACCCATTTTATCATCAGTAAAAAAAAAAATCATTAAATTGCATCTGTCCGATGGAATGGAAGATGATATAAATCCGACGTTGGGTTTTGATGTCAACCCAATTTTCATTTCAAACCAAAAGTCAACGTCTGTCCAATGGTGGAAGTTTAAGTAAATACAACGTTGAGTTTTGACATCAACCGCATTTTTTTCTCTAACCAAAACACAATGTCCATCCATTGTTGGAGGTTGACATCAAGTAAACGTTGGGCTTTGATGTCAACCCAATTTTCATTTCCAACCAAAAATCAAGGTCTGTCCAATGGTGGAAGTTTTAAAATCAACCATTTTTTATTTCTAACCAGAACTTAATATCTGTTCAATGGTGGAAGCTGATATAAATCCAACGCTGGGTTTTGACATCAACCCAATTTTCATTTTTAATCAAAAGTCAACGTCTGTCCAGTGGTTGAAGTTTAAGTAAATCCAATGTTTTTGACAACAACTGTACTTTTTTCTAACCAAAATGCGACGTTTCTCCAATGTTGACATTGAGCAAACGTTTTGAGGTCAACCTAATTTTTTTTTCTAACAAAAACTCAATGTCTGTCCAATAATGGAAGTTGATATAAATCCATCGTTGGGTTTTGACATCAACCCAATTTTCATTTCAAATCAAAACTCAACGCCTGTCCAGTGTTAGAACTTTCAGTGAATCCAACGTTGGGTTTTGGCATCAACCCAGTTTTCATTTCAAAACAAAATTCAACATCTATCCAATGTTAAAATTCAACACATTTATTAAATTAGCAGTTAGAAGTAGAGTTAGAAGTTTAGTTCAAGAAACTGCTTTCAGAGAGCAGCATTAATTCTTTGTATCTCTTGAAATGCATCATTGGAGGAAGAAGTGGAGTTGAAATCAGGTTCAGACTAAGCATTCAAACCAAGTGTGAAAACACCATAAAATACCTTTCGAGCACACAGGCAAGCCTTGCCATTGGCCGTCTCTTCCACATGTGACCTGTGGCAAGCCAATCAGATCAAATCCCTCACTGCAGACGATGTTTACAATGTCTTGGGGTGCGAACTGTGTCCTTTCTCCAGGTTGTATCTGTCTGTTTGCCACAGCAGGTGCTGAACAGATGATCTTTGACACTAAACCAGAAGGGGGGGAAAAAACAACTGATTGTGCCAAAATCATGACATCTGACGATCAATTACAAGAGTCCACCATGAGAGGGCAACATTAAGCTGCAGAGCCAGTTTGTTTTCTACAAATCTTGGAAGCCGGCCTTTAGAGGGATTTACCTCCATACAATCCTCTTACATCTAATACACTGTAAGAGTCTGTTGAAACGGCTACTGCATTACACTTTTTCACAGTATTTTGAGGAGCATGACCGTTAGAAACTTTGGAGTGTTATAATAAAAATAAGGTAAATCTTTGTGATGATTTTAACATGACAAAGGGTTAAACTCACCCTCACAGATGGGGTCCATCCCATTCCAACCTTTTTCCGTGCACATCCGGACTCCTCCTCCTCTCAAAATATATCTGCATGAGAAAACAATATTAATTAGCAAAAAATACATTAACATCATGAAAGGGAAACGTTATTGGCCTGCTTTAGTAAACCATTAAGTAGAGGGAGATCTAGAGCAATCTATGGATGCTGAACAAAGTCAAAAAGTAAAGCCACTCTCTACACTTATTCTACCTTTTCTATTTATTATCAATATTTTCACCAATTTATGGACTGCAGACTTAAAAAAAAAAGAAAAAAAGATTCAAATACCCTTCATTACACACAGCAATGGCTTTATCGCCAAATGATCGCCCTTCTTGATTGTATTGCCCGTTCTCTATGTCACCCAGCGCATTGCACTTCTTCTCTGAGAGAATAAATGAGAAAATATGAAAACGTGGGGTACAATTAATGAATAAAAGAGATATTTTAGAGACAGATAAACAGATGCATCTTACTTTGGCATTTCATGTTCAAGGTTGTCCATTGTCCATGCACACACTGTGATGTTCGACTTCCTGCTGATGGTTCGTAACCCAGGGCACATGTATACAACACTTTTTCTCCATCATTGAACTCTGCTTTCTGGAGATATTTTTTGAGCAGATGCTTGTCAGGATATTTTGTTGGTTCGCCACATCGAATGGGACTACGTCTTTGAGACACTGAAATGGACAGTTTCAAAGCACAGCTCAACAACAAAAATAACGGTGAGCAAGAATGCAGTTATATCATTTTCCTCAACAGTTTTGTTAATTATTATGCATGTTGGCGGTCACACTAAAAATAACATATGCTTGCTATTAAATCACTTCAGTAACCAATATGATGCTACTGATAAATCTGTGAAAAGGAGAATAATCCATACGGAGTGTTTTGAATGTAAACTGTGCAGTATGTATGACCTGTAACTTTAAGATATTATGCAATGTATGACTCCAGGTGGTGGGAAATCTATTTTAAAAGTGTGGTTAAAGAAAAAAATCTCTATGGGTATCAACTCCACCTACTAGACTTATAGCTATGAACTTAATGTTTAACTTTATGCCTATATGAATCCACAGCATGCATTTTGTATCATCCAGTAGCATTTAATATTGTTAAAACTGCTTAGAAATAAAGGATTACTTGAATTAAATGACCCAGCCTGTCAGTTTACAGGTGCCCATCAAACTAGACATTAGGCTGGTTAAAGCTATTTAAACACATAACCAGTCAAATGAATAGTCTTTAATTCAAACATTATATGTGTAAATAAAATATTTTCATTTATAAAGTGGCTGGAATAGCGGTACTGCGTGTCAAATGAAGACGCGACGCGCCACATCGAGCGTTTGTTGATTATACGATCCAGTTTTGTCGCGTAGACATTTAATGCTAAATTTAAAAGTTACTCACCGACAAAGTGCGCAAACACAAGCATGAGTATATTCCTCCAAACAAGCGCCATATTCACGGACAACTGCAGATGAACTGAAGGAGACTGTCACCAAAACAACCCGTGCTTAGTTATAACAGAAGCCCGCTGTCGTCATGAGCTCCGCCTGCCTTCATTTCAGTATAAACACACACACACACACACACACACACACACACACACACACACACACACACACACACACACACACACACACACACACACACACACACACACACACACACACACACACACACACACACACACACACACACACACACACACACACACACACACACACACACACACACACACACACACACACACACACACACACACACACACACACACACACACACACACACACACACACACACACACACACACACACACACACACACACACACACACACACACACACACACACACACACACACACACACACACACACACACACACACACACACACACACACACACACACACACACACACACACACACACACACACACACACACACACACACACACACACACACACACACACACACACACACACACACACACACACACACACACACACACACACACACAATATACAATGAATTAGTTTAGGATGCATTATACGTTATATAGGGGTTTCATAGAAAATGTAAACATAGAAAACAGAAATGTTTTATTTTATTTCTTTTAAATACTTTTTTCTTTGATGGCAATCGCTACTTTAGTTCAGAACTGGTAAAGGTTTTGCAACATATCATTAAAGCAAGCTCATACATGCTTCTTTAATGTCTTTAGGATTTTCCACCTTTAGTGAATTATCGCTCCCTCATACTCCAAGTCATACATTGTATCTTCATAGACGAGATGTTAAAATAATACTAGGAGAAAATGAGAGCAACTTGATCAAAACTGTCAATATACGGTTTTAAAACAATAAAGGGAAGTTTTATTTTACTTGCAACAGCCTAAACATTTATGTTATCGTTGAGATATTTTGGGTTCACAGATGAGATCTTAATACAGAAGATTTTTCTTGGCGTCATTCTTGATCGAGCAGTCCTAACAGAAGCACAAAATATTTCCAGTCTACACAAAACTTTTGATATGACTATTATTATAACAATAATCTCTGCAATAGAGATAAGGCAAGCAGGCATTTGAGGTCAGGCCAGTAAGACGGGTCAAATCACTCACAACCCCACCTTAAGAAAGACATAAACGTTGCTCCATCCGTTGCAGGTGGAGTGCCATTTAAATACATGATGTCACAGTTTCTGTCATTCATCCCTGACAGATCCTTTCCATCTTCGGGTTTTGATGAACTTACTGTGGAGACAAAATGTGCCACAACTTTGATGTGTTTGCAAGCTTGTCTTGCCTAGAACATGATTGGATCAAAATTGCAGGAAACGACAAACTGGAATAATTTTCTCAAGAATTCAACATCCTCAAATCAGAGTACAGCCGAAAACTAAATGACAATATTTATTTTCCACCCATTTATCACTTCTTAAACAGTATTAACAACTATTAACAATATTAATGACTCACTTGACGTTAGGACAAGCTACAAATCTTCTACCAAAAAAGGAAACATTACTTATTTTCCAGAGCTGTGGGAACAAAACTGTCCAATGTTGTGGCTGTGATGCTCAAACAACCCTCGCTTTCCACATCATGGCAGACCAGTCTGAACCAGAGCTGTTTGTGCGACTGTGGCCACTACGAAGGAAATTAAAACATAAATCATTCCACAACTTCAACCAGCCATTAACCACACAAAAAAATGAAGGGTCTGTACTTTTTATGGTAGGTTTATTTTAACGTATAGAGACAGAATATCAACCAAAAAAAGAAAAAAAAAAAAAAAAAAAAGGAAAACAACTCCAAAAATAAATCTTAACAACAACAAAATAAATTAAAAAAAATTTAATTCACTTTCTTTTCAGTGTCTTTTGTATCATTTTCACCAAAACTGCTCGGCTACATTAAACAAAAATAAATTAATAATTAGAAAAATATATTTAAAAAAGCATGTAAACATTTTAATTACAGTTAATTATAGTATTGAAATAAAATAAATGACTATTATACATATATAATGACTATTTTATATATATATATATATATATATATATATATATAGATGAGGGTATAATACTA
>NW_015542392.1:144568-162723 GCF_001515605.1 Sinocyclocheilus anshuiensis | reverse complement strand
TATATATATATAGTTGAGGGTATAATACTATAATAGTATACCAATGGTAGTAAAATAACAGTTTAATTGCTATTTAAATGACAAAAAAATTTTACTTGTATCACAGACTGATTTTCTTAGATCTCAAAATGTTTATCAATAGATTAGCATGACATATATATTTAGTCATAACTATAACAGTGCTATAGATATTGTGATGCAATCAAACCAGAACACAAAATTTATTTTCTATAACACATTACATTAAAATAAAGGACTTGGCTCCGAGGAAAATGTGTTTTTTGGATCCAAGAATCTGCACTCACAGAGATCTGTTGTATTTTTTAGGCTTTGATTTGGTTACACTTTGGCTGCGAAGCAAAGGCACTTACAGATCTGATCATATCCGATCATGCAATCACACTCATATTTGCATTCAAATGGAATAACAAGCTGCAAGTAGCAAGAGCAATGCAGCCTCTGATTCTTAACAGGCCATCATATTCATAACATTCAACATACTTTCTGCATATTAAAGTCAGAAATATACAAATCTGACAACTTGAACTCAAATTATAATTACAAAACAATTTAAAATACCCTTTAAAAGCATCCTTCCAGATCTGATGCAAGATAAAAGCGAGTATAAATAACGTTGTATCATGAAAGACAGTCTAGCTAAATGATAACTAATATAACAGTATGAGTTTCAATATTCTCAGAGTAGTTTTAAATGCTCTTGCAGATCCATTGAAAAACCACTGACAAGATAACGCTAGAATTAATGATTCTGTTCTGATTCTAATGAGGTATGTTTTAAGGAAACAATGAAAGGACACAATTGTTAAAGACTGAATTGAGTTTCACTTATTTATAACAAATAAAACAGTTATTTATAAGAACTACCCTGATGTTCCTGTCCAAAATTATAGACATTTTTTCATGGAGAAAAACCAGTATAACATAAATTTCACGAATCTTTCCTCTGTCACATGACCTATGACATCATACGACCGCGAGACATTCATTAAATTCAATATGACATTGTGCACAACAACCAAAACCAGAAAGCAGCATGTAAATTGTAAATACATGAGGAAATAACGACAGCAAGAACATCACAGACAATTAACAGCTAAAATCATATTTATACAAAAATGTACACAATATCCAATCAGATTTGGCCTGAGTCAGTCAGTACTAAGGCAGTATGAAGAAAAGAGCGCAAAACAGATGTTACGACAATCAAAACAAGTGCTTGAATGTCCCCTTCTTTCTTATTTCAGTGTGCTGTGTCTTTAAATATTCTAATCAGCTTAACTGGCACAAGCCACGCCCACTCAATCAGTTCATCTGCACTCTAATTGGTCCCACGAGCTGTCAATCTGCTCAACAGTGCGAGTGAATCTTCCTTGCATTAATTGTTGCGTGTTGTGATTTTACCGTACTTCCAAGCGCTTGTGGACGGATGAGGGTTGTGAAGAGCGGAGAGAGGCGTCGCCGGCGCTGTTAACGTTACATAAAGCAGTGTTCACATGTGCTGATTTTGAGCGGGCGTCAACAGCTGAATCATGTCTGGAGAAAACGTTTAATCTGTGACGGGCGTCACACAGCTTTTTTTGTGTTGTCACTCTTGGATGGCGTCTTTCGAGTCTGACGGGGCGAAGCAGTTCAGTGTTTCCTATAAGACAGAGCACAAAGGTTACTTTGTTGATGTTACAACATAAATAATGCTTGAGGGACTCTTGACTAACTAGTCATACTCCAGGTAGAAAAATACTATATATATATTTATTTATTAGTGCTGTCAATCGATAAACAATTAACTAATTAATCCAACATTTGTTTGTAATTATCTATCTATCTATCTATCTATCTATCTATCGTTCTATCTATCTATCTATCTATCTATCTATCTATCTATCTATCTATCGTTCTATCTATCGTTCTATCGTTCTATCCATCTATCTATCCATCTATCCATCTATCCATCTGTCTATCTATCTATCCATCTATCTATCCATCTATCCATCTGTCTATCCATCTATCCATCTATCCATCTATCTATCTGTCGTTCTATCCATCTATCTATCCATCTATCTATCCATCTATCCATCTATCTATCTATCGTTCTATCCATCTATCCATCCATCTATCCATCTATCTATCTATCTATCTATCTATCTATCTATCTATCTATCTATCTATCTATCGTTCTATCTATCTATCTATCTATCTATCTATCTATCTATCTATCTATCTATCTATCTATCGTTCTATCTATCTATCTATCTATCTATCTATCATAGTTTCCAAAAAATATTAAGCAGCACAACAATAAACAGTGTAAACGGTTTTTGCGGCTTAATATTTTTGTGGATATTTTTTCAGGATTCTTTGATGAATAGAAAATTAAAAATAACAGCTTTTATTTGAAGTCCAAATCATTTATAACATTATTAACATCTTTTACTGTCACTTTTGATCAACTTAATGCGTCCATGCTGAATTAAAGTATTCATTTCTTTTATATTAAAAAATAAATTAATACTTATAATAATATAAAACAAATATTAAAAATCTAATATTAATACTTCTATGTATACATTTCTAATCTTACTTAATCTACACTTTTGAATGGTAGTGTATAACAGTTTCCACAAAAATATGAAGCAGCACAACTGTTTTCAACATTGATAATAATCAGAAATGTTTCTTGAGCAGCAAATCAGCATATTAGAATGATTTCTGAAGATCATGTGACACTGAAGACTGGAGTAATGATGCTGAAAATTCAGCTTTGATCACAGGAATAAATTACATTTTACAATACATTCAAATATTAAACAGTTATTTGAAATTGTATTAATATTTCACAATATTACTGTTTTTAATAATGTATCAAATAAATGCAAATAAACGGTGGGCAAAATATTCTTCTTTAAAAAAACTTTTCAAATGTTACAAGTTAAAAGAAATATACACTACCAGTCAAAAGTTCTTGAACAGTAAGATTTTTAATGTTTTTGAAAGAAGTCTCTTCTGCTCACCAAGCCTGCATTTATTTGATCCAAAATACAGCAAAATTTTGAAATATTTTTACTATTTAAAATAACAGTTTTCTATTTGAATATGTTACAATGTAATTTATTCCTGTGATCCAAGCTAAATTTTCAGCATCATTACTCCAGTCTTCAGTGTCACATGATCTTCAGAAATCATTCTAATATGCTGTTTTACTGCTCAATAAGCATTTATTATTATTATTACTATGTTAAAAACAAAACAGCTATAGATTTTTTTCAGGTTTTTTTGATGAATGGAAAGTTCAGAAAAACAGCATTTATCTGAAATAGAAATCTTTTGTAACATTATAAATATCTTTATCATCACTTTTGATCAATTTAATGCATCCTTGTTGAATAAAAGTATAATTCCTAATAATTTGTTTAAAAAAAAAAATATAATAATAATATATATATATATATACACTGACTCCAAGCTTTTGAATGGTATAGTGTATAATGTTACAAATGCTTTTTCTATATTAGATAAATGCTGATCTTTGGATCTTTCTATTCATCAAAGAATCCAGAAAAAATGTTTCTTGAGCAGCAAATCAGCATATTAGAATGATTTCTGAAGATCATGTGACACTGAAGACTGGAGTAATGATGCTGAAAATACAGCTGTGATCACAGGAATAAATCAAATTTTAAAATATATTCAAATAGAAAGCGGTTATTTTAAATAATAAAAATATTTCACAATATTACTGCTTTTGCTGTATTTTGGATCAAATAAATGCAGGCTTGGTGAGCAGAAGAGACTTCTTAAAAAAACATTAAAAATCTTACTGTTCAAAACTGTTGACTGGTAGTGTATATGTTTCTTTTTAAAACATAAAATCAAATATCTATCAGCATATGGGTCTGCTTTTTGTTTTATATTGTCGGTGTGTGTTTGGGATCTAGGTCTCAGTGTTGTAAATCACATTAAGAGCTCAGACACACAGAACTAACCGGGCTCTCGCTCAGCTCCTCGCTCTCCTGCGCCTCAGGGAATCGTGAGGTTGATGAGGCAGGAATGCTTGCTAAGCGGGGCGGGTTGCCGACGCTGAAGAGGCGGGGCCGCTTGACTTGATCCTCACTAGACAGTGGCGTAAAGCTGTTCCTCCTCAGCAGAGTGGGCTGCACTTCCTGTCTGGAGCTTCCCTGATAACACACAACGCAAGTATCAGGTACAGCATGTGGTTGAAGACTCGGACAAAAGCCATGTTTATAAAGGGCCATATTTCAAGGTTTCTTGCATCATAATGTAGTTCTTCAAGACAATTTCCACCTTCTCTCTGAGCCTCACAATGAAACAGGCCGTTAGTATAGCTCTTAGACTTCTATATGTAAATTACATCTGTTGTGATTGGCTAACGGCTTTGCATGTGAAATTAAAGTGTTGATGTGTAAATATGTTAAGCTGTTAATATTATTTTCTGTACTGCATCCTACTGATTATCATCATAGGTATTATACATTTCCAGGACACATTTCACCTGACAATTAAAAGGCGAATAAGAAATTATAGCTAACACTTTACTTAAAGCCTGTATGTATATTGCATTATAAAGGTATTCATAATGTCCATGGTAATGCATTACATCTTTTCAGAAATAATTCAACCAAAGTTAAAATGCATTATAATATTTGAAGGTTTGTTTGACGTGCTTTTAATGCATTATTCTTTCTAAATGAGTAGATAATTATTATAATGTATTATAACTGTGGTTACAATTATTAATGAGATTATACAATGCATTATGAGGTGCATTACAAGGCATAATTAATGCATTAAAACTACTTTTATGATGCATTATACAAAAAGGCCTTAAGTAAAATGTTACCAAATTATATTTTGCATGAAGAAAATAAAGCTTATTTGTAGTACAAATAAGATTTAAGTACATTTGTACAATGTAATTATGCTAAATTTTAATGAAGGGAGAAAAAAGCAACATTTCCTTCATGAGATTTTTTTTTTCTAAAGTGCAAAAACCGTCTGTTTTCCATGTTATATAAGCTCTTTAAAAATCTGAGCGGAAACTAAACATGTTGATGCATATTAAGTTAAAGCTCAGGCTGGAGGGAAACTCCCCCGACTGCCACCCAACAGAAGATGCTGATCTCATCCTAAAACTACTCATCCAAAACAATATCCAGCCATAAGCCAGGACTATTCTGAGACAGGACGACAATCGCTCTGACCACAGACCTGTGGTTTGTGTTTTTCAGGCAAACTCCCACCTCCAGACTTGCACTGCAAAAACAGACCACTCTGCCAGCCTTTAGCGTTCTGTTAAAAGAGTTCAAGAGGTTGTTGTTGCTTTGAGGCTCCTCCACTGCTGATTTACTCAAGCTGTTCGTGTTGGACAGACCGCGAGATCACAGGACACATGTGATTCCAAAAATATCATAACAGAATTAACATCTAGAATCGTTCTGCACAAATAAAGTTTGAGAACTTATTTTCTGTTTAAACAAAAACACATTTCCCTAAAGAAGGGAAACAGCATGCTACTAAAGGCTTGCTAGCAATAACAGTGAAGCCTGTTTTAGCAAACACCACAAAAACGGTTAGTCTGGTACTGGTTATACTTCTCCTTACGAGTGGTCTGTCCCGGTGTGTGTTCACAGCTTCTACTTTCAGGTTAAATATGTCAACTTTACAGCCTGCAACAGAAAACAAACAAGACGTATTGAAAAAAATCTGAATGTTACTAGAGTATCTAAATCTCTTAAAAAACATAATGAAAATGTATTGTATTTATTCATTTCATTAAGTTATTTTATTATATTATTAATTATAATTTATAAACACACACACACACACACACACACACACACATATATATATATATATATATATATATAAATAGATAGTTCAAATAATATTGCTCTTTAAGATGGGCCTTAGTGAATGAAACAACACGTACCATAAGCCACTGGGGTGAGTTTCAGGACCACATGAAGGGGACACTTCAGATACGGCAAATCATCTGTACAATACAAGCACACCAAAATATGAGAAGATCTGCTGACATTATGAACACATATTTGAGTCTAAGCGGTCATGCATGGAAGAGTTTTGCTCAGGAATATCAACAACTTCATCTCATAGAGCTTGTTAGAGGATCTTCTTAGGACACTTATTACCTGAAAACCAGTCTCTCATTATAGTCATCAGTAAGTCACAAGAGGCCTGATATGATTTGAGTGTGTGTGTGTGTGTTTGTGACGCACCAGCGCTCTTGTCCAGGAAGTAGGCGAGGAGGCAACGCATGACGGCCTGGTGGCAGATGACCAGCACATTGCCTTGTCTCTCCAGCGCCATGATTACTGGCTCCAACCGCTGCACCAGGTCCTGATAGGACTACGGCAAGAGAATTAGGACAAAACTCACTGCTAGATTTGAATGGTTTTTTTGAGTGTGTGTGTGTGTGTGTGTGTGTGAGTGTGTGTGTTTATGTGTGAGTGTGTGAGTGAGTGTGTGTGTGAGTGTGAGTGTGTGTTTATGTGTGAGTGTGTGAGTGAGTGTGTGTGTGAGTGTGAGTGTGTGTTTATGTGTGAGTGTGTGAGTGAGTGTGTGTGTGAGTGTGAGTGTGTGTTTATGTGTGAGTGTGTGAGTGAGTGTGTGTGTGAGTGTGAGTGTGTGTTTATGTGTGAGTGTGTGAGTGAGTGTGTGTGTGAGCGTGAGTGTGAGTGTGAGTGTGAGTGTGAGTGTGTGATACCAGCGCTCTTGTCCAGGAAGTAGGCGAGGAGGCAGCGCATGACGGCCTGGTGGCAGATGACCAGCACGTTGCCTTGTCTCTCCAGCTCCATGATTACTGGCTCCAGCCGCTGCACCAGATCCTGATAGGACTACAGCAAGAGAAGAGCAACAAAACTCGCTGCTAGATATGAATGTTTTTCTCTTTGTTTGAAGAAATTAATAGTTTTATTCAGACAGGATGCATTAAAATGATCAAGAGTCACAGTACTAAAGACCTTTATGTTACAAAAGATTTCTATTTCAAACAAATGCTGTTCTTTTAAACTTTCTATTCATCAAAGAGTTCTGCAAATAAAATGTATCATGGTTTTCACAAAAGCAGCACAACTGTTTTCAACATTGATAATAATCAGAAATGTTTCCTGGGCAGCAAATCAGCATATTAGAATGATTTCTGAAGATCATGTGACTGGAGTAATGATGCTGAAAATTCAGCTATGATCACAGAAATAAAATACATTTTAAAATGTAATCAAATAGAAAACAGTCATTTTAAATTGTAGTAATATTTCACAATTTTACTGTTTGTATTGTATTTATGATCAAATAAATGCAGCCTTGGTGAGCAGAAGAGACTGCTTTCAAAAAGTGGGAGTGAATTATTTTCGGTGAATCAGTCTGAATAGTTCATTAGTCAATCAGTCTAAATCTGAATCATTAAAGGTCATGAAAAAGTCATGAAGAGTTATTATTAAAACGTGGGAACTCTAAATGGCACATCAGGTGTTATAACGGTACAGAACACACCTCTCCTCCTGGGTATCTGTAGTGGTATTTGTCCTGGTCTCTGAGAGAATATTCATCTGGGTATGTTTCTTTTATCTTTTCATATGTCATTTCCTCACAGATGCCCTGATATAAAACATAAACACACATTAAAAATAACAATGCACAAACAGCACAAATGTTTCTCCGTCATCAATTCAGACGTTTTGCAATAAAGTGATTGTTTTTTTCTTTTTGCAATATAAGCAATAGTTCACCCAAAAATAAATATTTGCTGACAATTTAGTCATCCTCAGCAGGCCATCCAAAACGTACAGTGGATGAGTTTGTTTATTCATCAGAACAGATTTGGAGAAATGTAGCATTCCATCATTTGCTCAGCAATGGATCCTCTGCAGTGAATGGGTGCCGTCAGAATGAGAGTCCAAACAGCTGATAAAAAGTAATCCACACCACTCTAGTCCATCAGTGAACATCTTGAGAAGCCAAAAGCTGCGTGTTTGTAAGAAACAAATACATAAAGACGTTTTCACTTCAAACCGTCGCTTCTGGCCAAAATACGAGTCCATAATAACGCTTCCTCCAGTGAAAAAGTCATCTCCTGTTGTCCTCCCACATAAAAATCCACTGATATTATTTGTTTAGAACTGTTTTGGACTGGTTTCTCTCGTAAACGGTGCTTGATCTGTGCAGATTTCTCTCCTGATTCAGACCAGATGACTTTTTCACTGGAGAAAACAATATTATGGACTCGTATTTTAGCTGGAAGTGATGATTTGAAGTCAAAAACATCTTAATAATTTATTTGTTTCTTACAAACACAGCTTTTCACTTCTCAAGCCATTAACTGATGGACTGGAGTGATGTGTGGATTATTGTGATGTTTTTATCAGCTGTTTGGACTCTCATTCTGACGGCACCCATTCACTGCAGAGGATCCATTGGTGAGCATGTGATTTATTGCTACATTTCTTCACATCTGTTCTGATGAATAAACAAACTCGTCTACTGTACGTTTGGTAACACTTTACTTGAAGGGGTGTGCATAAGACTGACATGACACCTTCATAATCATGACATGACACATGTCATGAATATGAAGGACACATGTCATGAATATGAAGGTTTTTTATGCATGTTTATGACAACTGTCATTAAGTGTCATTTGCTCAGTTATGTCATTTTTAATGCAAATATGACATTATTTGACCTAAGCCTAACCTAACCCTACCCCTAACCATAGCCCATAACAAAGACATCTCAAACAATGTCATCTTTGCATTAAAAATTACATAACTGAGCGAATGACACTTAATGACAGTTGTCATAAACATGCATAAAAAACCTTCATATTCATGACATGTGACATGTCATGATTATGTAGGTGTCATGTCAGTTTTATGCACACCCCTTCAAGTAAAGTGTAACCGTACGTTTTGGATGGCCTGCTGAGGATGACTAAATTATTAGCAAATATTTATTTTTGGGTGAACTATTGCTTGAAATATGAACTATTGCCTCACTGCAGAGGATCCATTGGTGAGCAAGTGATTTATTGCTACATTTCTCCAAATCTGAAGAAGAAACAAACTCATCTACATCTTGGATGTCCTGAGGGTGAGGACATCTTTAGCAAATTAATTTACAACTTTGAGTGAACTGCTCCTTAAAAGCATTAAACATCTACCTTATTTCCCACTTATGTGGAAGCAGACTTTTATTGCACTCATGGCAAAGTTTTCCCAGTTATATAGCTGAATTCATTTTGGTGTGGTAAACGAGTTAAATATGATACACCTCCATTAAACATCTGACTCAAATTGACTAATTGCCTGTTAACAGAAAACACCTCTGTTTTATCACGGTAAGTACTGAAGAACAGCCCAGTGTTCATATGAAAACCAGAGGCTGCTGCTGTAATAAAAACAGCGGCAGGAAACTCACGGCGTCGATCTCGTTGAGGATTTTCCACTGCTCGTACGGGACGCCCAGCTCCTCGGCCGTCTGGATGGTGCGTCTGAGCTGACTGGTCCACACCTTCAGGTCTGGGATATTCTGGTTTTCCAGGAACCCACGCAGGGCTTTAGAAAACTAACACAGAGCGGGAAAGATGTTAAAAAGCCCACAAACATTTCTCACCCACCTGTGGTAAAGGACTGACCCAGAGCATGCTGGGAAGCAACACAGGGTGACTATGAAAGTGGCTTTACATGTGCTACAGTAAAAAAAAAAAAAAAACCATGATTAACAAATACAAACAACTCTGTTTTATTATAGTTAACTAAAACTAAAACCTAAAAAATTCTAATTAAAAAAAGAATGTATGAATGAATAGATAAATAAATGAATTAAATAAATAAATAAATAAAAGTAAAAAAAATTATCTATAAATGTTATAGTAAAATAAAATATTAAAGAAATGCATATGTTGCCAAGGCAACATTTCTAATTTTCATTTAGTTTAACTTGATGTACTAAAATAACTAAAACTAAATGAACTTAAACAAATAAAACATTATAAAAATTCTATTAATAAGAATATTATTTTTATTATAATAATAATAACAAAAAAACTATATAGTTATACTTTAAGAAAACTAGTAAAAATGACAAAAGCACACAACAAAATTACTAGAAATTCAAATAAAATTAAAGTGAAAAGAAAAAACATAAAAATAAAACCTAATTCAAAATATTAACAAACACTATAACACAGCCCTGCAATATAAAAAAAATTATTCTGATTTGCAAAAAATGCTACATATTACCAAATGTAATGATACGGAGTTAAAAAATAACATAAATAACTCTGTTAAAAAAATTATATATATATAAAATTTAAGTTACATATATTCATATAAATTATATGTACACAGTAAGATATAGATACAGTATATATATATATATATATATAAAAGCTTTTTTGCACTTATCAAAATAACAAAAGCAGTCAAATGTCAAAAGCTTCTATTTTAATGATGAATAGAATAATTCAGAATAATTCATACATGTGAAAATGGGCTTTGAATTGAACAAATAGTTGTAATTTGACTCAGATGAAGACGGGAATCATGTATTTGTGGCAGTTTTTCTGCTGATTAAGTTTAATAAAAGACGACTTCACCTTAAAAATGGTTGTCGAAAGCAAAAATGTTACAAAATGCATCATATTTTGTAAGATAGCGTGATGTGCTTGAGCAAAACAGCCGTTATTTTTGGAATCAGCACCTCAAAATGAGTAAGAAACATGCACTGGATTTCATTCATCAAATATGATGCAGGGCAGTGTTCCAGTATATCAGTCAGTACGTTTACATGGACAACAATACTCCGATTTTAATACGATTAAGACAATACTCTGATTAAGAATCTACCATATAAACAGAGATGTTTGATTACCTTAATCCGGCTAAAGTCATAACCGAAGTAAACAGAAATCGAATTAAGACATGTGGAGTATTCCTATTTTAGTCACATTACTGAAGTGCAGTATAGACATGTAAACACCTTCATCACATTATTACCGTCATGTAGGACTTTTCGCCGTATTTTGCGACAGGACACACACACGGCAGTGCTCAACTGTTTGACGGCAAATAAAAGAGCTTCAACACCGCCATCATCTGAATGCACGTACAAATAATTAACTGCACTTGAAGCTTTCATAAAATTAAAAATGAAACACCCAAAACTGTACATGGCATCATCACGAAGACGAACTATATGTTTATGCGTGAAATGCCGGAGGGGACGTAATGACGTGCACCATTAATCGAACTATGTACTATAACATGTAAAACGGGAACATGAAAGGAATATTCTAAAAGCAACTCATGTAAACACCTTAATCATAATATTGGCTTATTTAGAATAAGGTAAATAATTCGATTACTGATGTCCATGTAAACGTAGTCATAGATACTGAAATAAGCCATATTCCGCCCATCTATCTATGAAGTGCACCTGTTTTCCTCTGCTGGAGAGCTCCGAGTCTCCTCCGATGCAGCTCTGGACGTTGTGCTGGCTCTCGCCGTGGCGGCACAGGTAGATGGAGTGCTTCTGAACGTGAATATTCATGAGGTAGTAGACGATCTTGCTCTGAATGTAATCCTGAACACGGTTCACCAGGAAACGCTGGCCCACGTTGATCACCTGGATGAAGGACAGGTCCCTGAAAGAGCCCAAAAACAACCATGAAATGGCTTTACGGATGCCTTTGCAAACTGTTATACATGAGTTTGTGGCCTAATGGTTTAGACACACACACACTATAATCGCAGTTGTATTTTATGATTATTGTCGTCTTGAGTACAGAACAATTACCAGAGGAACCGTTCCTGCATTTATTTGTGTGTAAGACACATGCTGAAAGAGAAACATAATTAATCACCATTACATAATCATAAGACCAACTTGTACCTCATTACCTTCAACAGTCCCTTCCCTTGTTTAAAAAGCATTCATGTTTATGAGCAATCTGTTCCCTACAGTTAATAAAAGAGTTGAAAACTCAGTAAATGGCTCTCCACAACAAACAGAGTAAAAATAGGTGCTTTTACAGAAGGTAATACCACAGATTTATTCATTTGTCAAGGATAAAAGATATTGCTAGCTGGTTGGATGTAAAAATGCTAAAATGAAATCTTATATGCTATAGTATAGTTGTCAGACTCTGTTCCATGTTTTGTGTGTGTCCTGCTCCCCATGTGCCTTCCCATGCCCTTATTTGGTTAGTTTCCTGTTCCTGTCCTGATTAGTTTATTTCATTTGTCCCAGGTGTTTCCCTTGGTTTTATTGCTCCCAGGTGTGTCTCGTCATCCCCTCCTCCTGTGTGTGTGTATAAAATGTGTTCCCAGTCCCAAGTTCTCTGTCCGCTGTTGTACGTCTTCCTGTGTTCGTCTCCCTTGGTTCCTTGGTGGTAATAAAGTCCTGTTAAACGTATTCTCCAGCGTCTCCTCGTTCCTCGTGTGTGTGCAACGTGACAATAGTAAGTAGAATAATGCTAGGATTACAGTATATGTTTTAGAATTCGTATCTGTAAACTTGGTGGCAAAATTATTATCTTGATTAACAGTGTTATTAACTAGAACTATTAAAAATGTTAATTAAAACTAAACTAAAATACAAATATTGGATGGAAAAAAGTAACAGAAATTATGCCTTGGCATACAACTAAAATAAAATAAGTTTAAGCTGAAGTACTATAAAATTAAAAATGAAACACCCAAAACTGTACATGGCATCATCACGAAGACGAACTATATGTTTATGCGTGAAATGCCGGAGGGGACGTAATGACGTGCACCATTAATCGAACTATGTACTATAACATGTAAAACGGGAACATGAAAGGAATATTCTAAAAGCAACTCATGTAAACACCTTAATCATAATATTGGCTTATTTAGAATAAGGTAAATAATTCGATTACTGATGTCCATGTAAACGTAGTCATAGATACTGAAATAAGCCATATTCCGCCCATCTATCTATGAAGTGCACCTGTTTTCCTCTGCTGGAGAGCTCCGAGTCTCCTCCGATGCAGCTCTGGACGTTGTGCTGGCTCTCGCCGTGGCGGCACAGGTAGATGGAGTGCTTCTGAACGTGAATATTCATGAGGTAGTAGACGATCTTGCTCTGAATGTAATCCTGAACACGGTTCACCAGGAAACGCTGGCCCACGTTGATCACCTGGATGAAGGACAGGTCCCTGAAAGAGCCCAAAAACAACCATGAAATGGCTTTACGGATGCCTTTGCAAACTGTTATACATGAGTTTGTGGCCTAATGGTTTAGACACACACACACTATAATCGCAGTTGTATTTTATGATTATTGTCGTCTTGAGTACAGAACAATTACCAGAGGAACCGTTCCTGCATTTATTTGTGTGTAAGACACATGCTGAAAGAGAAACATAATTAATCACCATTACATAATCATAAGACCAACTTGTACCTCATTACCTTCAACAGTCCCTTCCCTTGTTTAAAAAGCATTCATGTTTATGAGCAATCTGTTCCCTACAGTTAATAAAAGAGTTGAAAACTCAGTAAATGGCTCTCCACAACAAACAGAGTAAAAATAGGTGCTTTTACAGAAGGTAATACCACAGATTTATTCATTTGTCAAGGATAAAAGATATTGCTAGCTGGTTGGATGTAAAAATGCTAAAATGAAATCTTATATGCTATAGTATAGTTGTCAGACTCTGTTCCATGTTTTGTGTGTGTCCTGCTCCCCATGTGCCTTCCCATGCCCTTATTTGGTTAGTTTCCTGTTCCTGTCCTGATTAGTTTATTTCATTTGTCCCAGGTGTTTCCCTTGGTTTTATTGCTCCCAGGTGTGTCTCGTCATCCCCTCCTCCTGTGTGTGTGTATAAAATGTGTTCCCAGTCCCAAGTTCTCTGTCCGCTGTTGTACGTCTTCCTGAGTTCGTCTCCCTTGGTTCCTTGGTGGTAATAAAGTCCTGTTAAACGTATTCTCCAGCGTCTCCTCGTTCCTCGTGTGTGTGCAACGTGACAATAGTAAGTAGAATAATGCTAGGATTACAGTATATGTTTTAGAATTTGTATCTGTAAACTTGGTGGCAAAATTATTATCTTGATTAACAGTGTTATTAACTAGAACTATTAAAAATGTTAATTAAAACTAAACTAAAATACAAATATTGGATGGAAAAAAGTAACAGAAATTATGCCTTGGCATACAACTAAAATAAAATAAGTTTAAGCTGAAGTACTACAATAAATAAACGAAAACTAAATAGTAAAAAAAAACAAAAAAAATGACAAAATCATTAAATAAAAATTAGAAGTGCTGCTTTAGCAGCTAATTGAAATATATACATTTAAGTTGAAGTACTAAAACAGAATTAAATGAGAACTATAACTAAAATATAAATATTTAAAAACTAAGAAAAATTATAAAACAGAACAAAATTACTAAAAGTAAATTTAAATTTTTTTTATTATTTTAGATTTCCATTTTTTCAAAATATTAATAAATACTAGAATAATACAGAAGTAAATAATAAACTAACACTGTTGATTAAAACAAGAGTTAAAGGCATAATATGTAAGATTGTTTTATTAAAATATCCAAAAACCACTAGAAACTCCTTTGTCTCTTTGTTTATTTTGAATACACGCCCTCTAGCGGCGAAAATTACATATTGTGCCTTTAAATCTACAAATAAATTCCAGGCACATGAATGTGGGTTTTCCACTTATTTCTGTATAATTAAATATACTGTACCATAATTTTGTTTCCCTATTTGGGCCTCACATTAGTGAAGCATATAATAAAGTGTACAAACAAAGAATACTGTAGGTTGCAAATTGAATTGAACAGTTTTCTGGATGTTGTATGAGCAGTTTCACAGCAGAGAATAAAAGCTAGTGGAAGAAGTCTGAAGGCAGCTGTGTCTGTAACCACTACAATGGGTTACAATTTCCCAAGCATTGGCAGATTATTCTCCGATTAAAGCCAAAAGCTACTCCTGAGGAATCTCACGAATGCCTTGGACTGTCCAAAACATCCATACAGATTTTTCAGAGATTCTAGGTTAATATTTGAATATCCACATTATTTGAACACAAACTTAATCAATTAGAAAGTATTTAGAGGCATTTATGATATAGTATTATCATCACCAAACAAAACCAACGTGCCAGAATATTAACAAAATAAATTCAGTACTGTACTGCTCTCTGCTGGAGACTGAGTGACATGACAACAGAAAAGCCAAAGCTGGTGTTTAGGTCACGGATCAACAGCTGAAATTAAATATTATCATATAGTTTCCCAAAAATGATCAAATATAAAAATAAGTAATAATAAAAAAAGTAATAATAATAATTAAAAACATCTTTGCCCAAAGGACAAGTCTTGCCAAATGTCTCCTCCGAGATCAATCAGCTACTGGATGTGTTGGAAAAATAATAAATGGAAAGATAGCCTATATAATAAAGTCTTACTTGTCATGGTCATCTGGGTCTAACGGCTGATATGTGACTTTATAGCACTCGATTCTCTTCAGGAAATCCTCCATCACGCTCTCTCGGTCTCTCTCAGGATAATCAGGGCTGGAAACCTTCACATCCTGCCATCAAATTAATGATGCGTTATGAAATGAACACGAGCTCACTGCTGTCCAACGATATTAACTTCATTTTACTCATCATCAAGATATATAAGTTTACCTATAACTTTACTTTTATAAATAATCAAGGGAAAATGTGTAGACTTTAGGTGTGCAATGTGTATATTTCTTTTCTTTTCTTTTTTTTTTAGAATTTAATCATTTTAAATGGCTTTTTTTTAGATTTTTTAAAGCTCAAATATTTCCTGCAGTCTCTCAATACATGTGAGCTCCTAAAAGCTGCATAATTATAATAAAATGAAGAAGGAAAAAAAAAAGTTACATTTAGTCATTTAGGAGACCCTTTATCCAAAGCGACTTACAAATGAGGACAACAACTCAACTTTTAACATAAAAACATCTTATGTTATATAACCTCGAAAACTTTTTCTGATATGACAGCAGTGATAAATATTAACGGGGACACTCACCAGTATGCTGGCAGCAATGACTTCTGGGTCGTCACACAGCGACTCGACAAAAAACACCTGGAAACAAAAGCAAAAATAATCCCATCAAAGACTGCAAGACCGTTTCTATTCAGGTTTATGAAGGGCAAACTAGGCTGCGGAGGAGCTTTATTGATCTCTGGATGCTCTGAACACTCCCTGACGACTGAGACATATACATATACAGATACAGATACAACTGCTAATATTTCAGTAAGACAATGATATTCACACATCCTCTGACCTTATATGCACTTTCCTTCACAAAACTCAGGATGAGGCTCCTTCTCTCTCTGGTTGTGTTTGTGGCATCAAAAACCTGACAAGAAGTGAAATGAGGAAATATCTTATCAAATATAATCAAACTATTAGAATAATTTGCTTACGTCACAAGTGCAATTAAGTGTCAGAAACCTATAAAGCATTTTTAATTGATTGTAATGACATTGATTTATTTTATGCTCTTTTTGACTGGTACAGAAATTGGTATGGCAAATATTTATGAAATGAAGGTATGGATCTGAGTTTTTCTAAAGACAATGTGATATGATGAAATGTTTAAACAGCATCTGGGGCAGCGATATTTTAATTTTATTGATATATTATTATAGTATTCATTAATCATTTGAATTAGCTTTATTTTTATATTTTCATTCTAATAATTTTCTCACTTGAAGTAGTAATTTTATTTTTTTAATATTTCTGTTTAGCTTTAATTTATTTTTATTTTAGTTTATAGTATTTTCATTTTAGTTTATTTTAGCTAGTTGCCAACACAGCATTTTAATTTCTTTTAATATTTACATCTAGCTTTCATTTATTTTAATTTGTATTAGTTTTATTACGTTTTTGTCATTTTATTATTTTTTTTTTTATATTTCTGTTTAAATTGATTTTCATTCCAGTTTTTAGTAGTTTTAATCATTTTAGCACTTGATCTTAAACGTATTTCAGTTAGTTGCCAATTTTAATATTAATTTAATTCGTAGTAATTCTATTATGAACTTTTGCCATTTTTATATATTTTTTTTAATATTTATATTTAACTTTAATTTATTTTTATTTTAGTTTTTAGAAGTTTTAATAATGTTAGTACTTCAACAAACTTTTTTTAGTTAGTTGCCTATTTTATTATTAAGTTGTAAAAATTATATTATGTGATTGTCTTTTTTTATTTTATTTATTTAATTTCTATTTAGCATTAATTTACTTATATTTCAGATTTATTTTTTTTATTTCAGTTTTTAGTAGTTTTATTTATTTCCGTTATTTGCCAAAGCGGCATTCCTAATTCTATATTTTCCATCTAATTTTATATTTTATTTCAGCTTCATTTCTATGAACAAAAATAATTTTAATAACATTGACAACGATGCAACGATACACTTTGAAACAACTGCATATTTATGCAAGACAAATAACACAAAACACTCCAGCACACAAGTGATTAATATTTGAGCTAATAAATGAAGAAATTCTAGTTTCAGTGGGCCTCATTTATCAATCTAACGTAGAAACGAGCGCAGATCCGTGTGCACAAATCAACTTACGACAGAGTTCACGTGTGATTCATGAAACATTCGTATGCCGCCAATCTCATCGTACGAATGATCGTATGTTGATCAATGTGGCGGCAGAAAACAATCGTCATTTGAATATCACGCCCCTAAACACCCTGGTTTAGAAGCCTAGCCCCTAGAGTTTACAACACGGAGAAATGAAACCCGGCCAAAAAGAGGAAGTAATCTCGTGAAAGAGAAATTGATCTTACTCCAAAAACACCTGTTAACCTTGTAGGCCTAATTGCAAACAATTAGGCTACATTAATATATGTAATTTATATGTATATTAAAATACTGGTAAATATAAACAGCCTATTTAGTTCCCCTCACTCTACAACAAATATTTTAAATTTAACGGTATTCAGAACAGAACAAGAATGAAAAATAAGTAGTTATAAAATTATATATTAAACTATAAAATAGAACACAAATTAGGCTATAGTGGCATTCATTATAAACAGCATACAAATGTCAA
>NW_015542392.1:143110-143804 GCF_001515605.1 Sinocyclocheilus anshuiensis | reverse complement strand
GCCTGTGCGATCAGATGGATTAAATCAAATAAAGATATAAAGAAAAGAAATTAAATGCATTAAGAGTGTCACAAAAACGAGCGTAGCCTATACTTGTCGCAGTGTTTTTTTTCTTTTGTTAATCTTTTAATTATATTATAGCCTATTATATATTTTGTGTGATCCTATTGATTTTATTCCTTTTATAGACTTAATTTCTGTTTTTCTCCTTTCACAGAAGCGCTGCAGGTGCAACAATGCGACGATTGAATCCTCACGGTCTTGTTTACGCTGCTATTCGCGCATATAAAGCTAAAGCCCTGTACAAAACAACAACAAAAAAAGACATTCTAATCTTACTGGTTAACGACCGACTAATGAGCTTTGTTTGACGGTCAGGAATATACAAATGAACAAAATGCTGTCAATCTACAATTCTCCACCATATTTACTATGCTGTGTGCAAGTTCAGGTAGCCTAACTCAAAAACTTGCGTACACGAGCTGAGACCAGACGTGAGATTTGATCGTAGCCACCGCTCACGTCCATATTGATAAATTCCAAGTTTTGCGTTGAAACGACCGTACGCCCAATTTTCTGTCGTACGTTCGTTTCGTAAATGAGGCCCAATAAGTATAAGTGATATATTGTGCTGTATAGACATTTTTTTTGTAGGATACATTGATTGTAACTTCTCTCTCTTTCTGTACTGTAT
>NW_015542392.1:118288-140206 GCF_001515605.1 Sinocyclocheilus anshuiensis | reverse complement strand
TCATGTTCTAATATCCGTGTAAAATCCTTCACATGTGCAAAAATGTTTGTTTGGGCGCTGCACGCTGATTTTACAGCGGACCTTTTAAAATAAACAGTGTTACTTTTATGTTTGGTTGACTGCATTTTAGTTTGATGATGAATGGCTGAAATGGCAGGCAACGCTAGAACTAATGTTGTTGTGTGTGCGTGAGGCGCCTGTGCGATCAGATGGATTAAATCAAATAAAGATATAAAGAAAAGAAATTAAATGCATTAAGAGTGTCACAAAAACGAGCGTAGCCTATACTTGTCGCAGTGTTTTTTTTCTTTTGTTAATCTTTTAATTATATTATAGCCTATTATATATTTTGTGTGATCCTATTGATTTTATTCCTTTTATAGACTTAATTTCTGTTTTTCTCCTTTCACAGAAGCGCTGCAGGTGCAATGATGCGACGATTGAATCCTCACGGTCTTGTTTACGCTGCTATTCGCGCATATAAAGCTAAAGCCCTGTACAAAACAACAACAAAAAAAGACATTCTAATCTTACTGGTTAACGACCGACTAATGAGCTTTGTTTGACGGTCAGGAATATACAAATGAACAAAATGCTGTCAATCTACAATTCTCCACCATATTTACTATGCTGTGTGCAAGTTCAGGTAGCCTAACTCAAAAACTTGCGTACACGAGCTGAGACCAGACGTGAGATTTGATCGTAGCCACCGCTCACGTCCATATTGATAAATTCCAAGTTTTGCGCTGAAACGACCGTACGCCCAATTTTCTGTCGTACGTTCGTTTCGTAAATGAGGCCCAGTATGTGTGAAGTCCAAAGAGCAGAACTTACAGCGATCTGCCCTCCCTCCTCATTCAGATAAGATTTCACATCCTGTAGAGCCACGATGGCACACTGTCTGTGAGAAACAAGAGACGGCCAATCATCAGACCAGAACCAGAACTGCCACAATCACATTCAACTCAACAGCACCAGCAGATGATGCCGACTGACACCGACTCGATTTATCAGCACCGGTTTGAGGAAACAATGTACATCAAATCGGAATCAATAAAATGTGTTTATTCTTGCTTATTAGAAACATAGATTGTTGTGAATATGACATTATGTCACAGTGCAACTCAAAACTTCCTCCTGATCATTTCCTGAAATGACTGACAGACTGCTGTAGAAACATCCTCTTGTTGTCAGAGGTATTTGTGTAATGCAGGTGTAACGGTGTGGATACTCACTTCCTGATTTTCATGGCCTCTTTATTGTCGTGACGGAAGAAGTCGTAAGACTTGTACGACTGTACCGCCTCACGTCTATAAACGCCCAGGTTAAAAACTGACAGAAACACACAACCGTTACCAACATACAGGGAAAGCAACAGTCTTTTTGGAAACTTCAGGGTCAAACATAATAGTATAATGTTTTATAGATCCAGTGCCAATGCACAATTCTAACTTTTTCTCGCAAATGCAAGTTTATATCTCGCAATTCAGACTTTTTCCCGCAAATGCAAGTTTATATCTCACAATTCTTACTTTTTCCCACAAATGCAAGTTTATATCTCGCAATTCAGACTTTTCCCGCAAATGCAAGTTTATATCTCACAATTCTTACTTTTTCTCGCAGATGCAAGTTTATATCTCGCAATTCTGACTTTTTTTCACAAATGCAAGTTCATATCTCGCAATTCTTACTTTTTCTCGCAAATGCAAGTTTATATCTCACAATTCTTACTTTTTCCCACAAATGCAAGTTTATATCTCGCAATTCAACTTTTTCCCGCAAATGCAAGTTTATATCTCACAATTCTTACTTTTTCTCGCAAATGCAAGTTTATATTTCACAATTCTTACTTTTTCTCGCAAATGCAAGATTATATCTCACAATTCTTACTTTTTCTCGCAGATGCAAGTTCATATCTCGCAATTCTTACTTTTTCTCGCAAATGCAAGTTTATATCTCGCAATTCTGACTTTTTCTCGCAAATGCAAGTTTATATCTCGCAATTCTGACTTTTTCTCGCAGATGCAAGTTTATATCTCGCAATTCTGACTTTTTCTCGCAAATGCAAGTTTATATCTCGCAATTCTTACTTTTTCTCGCAGATGCAAGTTTATATCTCGCAATTCTTACTTTTTCTCGCAAATGCAAGTTTATATCTCGCAATTCAGACTTTTTCCCGCAAATGCAAGTTTATATCTCACAATTCTTACTTTTTCTCGCAGATGCAAGTTTATATCTCGCAATTCTTACTTTTTCTCAGAAATGCAAGTTCATATCTCGCAATTCTTACTTTTTCTCGCAAATGCAAGTTCATATCTCGCAATTCTTACTTTTTCCCACAAATGCAAGTTCATATCTCGCAATTCTTACTTCTTCTCGCAATTCTGACTTTTTCTCGCAAATGCAAGTTCATATCTCGCAATTCTGACCTTTTTCTCGCAAATGCAAGTTCATATCTCGCAATTCTGACTTTTTCTCGCAAATGCAAGTTTATTCTGACTTTTTTTTTTACTCTCAATTCTGACTTTTTTTCTCTCGCAATTCTCTCTTTTTTTCTCTCGCAATGCTGACTTTTTTACTCGCAATTGCAAGTTTACATTTCGCAATTTAGAATTCTCAGAAATTCTCACAATTCTCAATTCAGAATTGTGAGATATAAACTCTCAATTTTGAGTTATAAAGTCAGAATTGTGAGATATAAACTCGCTATTCTGACTTTTTCCTCAGAATTGCATGATATAAACTCACATTTGCGAGTTATAAAGTCAAAGTAGCGAGATATAAACTCGCAATTGTGAGAAATAAAGTCAGAGTTGGGAGATATAATCTCGCAATTCTGACTTTTTCTCGCAAATGCAAGTTCATATCTCGCAATTCTTACTTTTTCTCGCAAATGCAAGTTTATATCTCACAATTCTTACTTTTTCCCACAAATGCAAGTTTATATCTCGCAATTCAGACTTTTCCCGCAAATGCAAGTTTATATCTCACAATTCTTACTTTTTCTCACAAATGCAAGTTTATATCTCACAATTCTTACTTTTTCTCGCAAATGCAAGTTTACATCTCGCAATTCTTACTTTTTCTCGCAAATGCAAGTTTATACCTCACAATTCTTACTTTTTCTTACAATTGGGAGTTTATATCTCAAAATTATGACTTTCTCACAATTTAAAGTTTATATCTCACAATTCTTACTTTTTTCTTTCAATTTTGATTGTCTTTTTTCTCAGAATCGCAAGTTATAAACTCGTAAATGCTAGTTTGCATGTTGCAAACCTATTTACACCATGAAATAAACATTTTACACATTTCTCTTCTTCTCAGAATTGCATGTCACAATTCAGAATGAGGGGAAAAAAAGTCAGAATTGTTCAATTAAAAAGTCGCAAATACCTTTTTAATTTTTTTTTAATCTTGTGGTGGAAACAAGCTTCCTGAAAACCATGTAATAGTTATACTGAGTTAAAAATGATTTAACTTTTTAAAAAATTATTTGAATGAATTCAGATTATTAATTCTTACTGGTTTCATTTAAGAAATAATTTTGGTGTTTCATCCCCAGGAATAATTACATAAGTAATTATAATAAATACAGAAGTATGTTGAATGAGCTCATTTATCTCTCACCTTTCGTGGGAACCCCGATCCAGTTGAGGTATCGCGTCAGCTTCTTGGATATGTATGTCTTTCCTCTGGCGGGAAGGCCGATCAATACGATGACAGTAGGGGAGTTAGTCATGTATGACGCCCATGCTATGAAAACAAACAAACACACATCATTTACTTTTAACAATTTCCTTCTCAGTGCAGGACAAACCAGCATGATGATATCAGACGAACATTCTGTTAACAGGTCATCATATTTATACTCATAACAGTTGCACACAGTTCAGATGTTTCTCATGCCTGGAAATAAGTGACGTTCATGAGGATTACACTGAGGGCATGAAGCTTTCATGCTGCTGAAGTTATTGACATAATTTCCTTATCAATTATGCAAGAGCGTAGCCTGAGGCTTCCTGTAGTTAATAACTGCCACATGTTTCTGAGAACGAAACAGCAGCTCAACAGCAAACCCATATACCCACCATGCATACATATAATATTATTTCTACATTATTATGGTATTTATTAATATTTTGAATTTGCTTTCATTTTTATATTGTCAATTTTAAGTTTTAGTAACTTTGTTATATGCTTTTGCACTTTGTAGATTTTTTGGTAATATTTCTATATAGCTTACTTGATTTTATTTCAGTTTTAGTTTTAATAATTTTAGTACATCAGCTTAAACCTATATATTTTGGTTAGTTGCCAAGGCACCATTTTTTATTTTATTTTAATGTAAGTTTCATTTCATCTAATATTTATATATTATATTACATTTAAAATAAAGTTATTTTATTTTTTATAATTTTTACATACATTAATATTTTGAGTAACATATCATGCATACTTCAGCAAATATTATTTATATACTATTATAGCATTTATAAATATTTTGAATTAGCTTTTATTTTTATAGTTTCTGTTTATGTACCTTTTTAATATATATTTCTATATAGCATTAATTCAATTTTATTTCTAAGGTGATCAGGATGATTGCAAGGGCCGTACACCAAGTCTCTATGATGTTCTTGCCTGTTCATCAATATATTACTCTGTGCTGAAGAAGAAAAACAGGATCCGACACACCTCTTAACTGGGCTTTACATTCCACAAAAACCCCTTCTGGACCCAAAGCTTAAATTCCAATCTGATTTAGATTTCTCTTTCAGCTTGAACGAACATGTTAAAGCTCAAAACTCAGCTCTGGGTCTGAATGTCAGACTCATTTTGAAAAACTACAGCATGTCTTGAAGTGCAAAGTTCCCAGACGGCCATCACAAGCACTGCCAACTAAAACAAGGGGCTTCTTACAAGGGTTGTGACGGTGAGGAAATTTTCCCACCGGTTAATCGACGTGTGACAACACCGGTAATACCGGTATCACCGCGGGGGCGGGGCGTTCCCTCTTTTCCTTTGCTTTTAAATAGCTTGTAAAAGCGGTGTCCCTATTTTACTTTCACTTTAGCAAAAGTCAACAGGCTTTTCAAAATCCAAAATATTGCCAAACAGGCGCTTTTGCATCATGTTTCGAAACTAAATCATCCGCGATCATCTTGTCTGTCTCGACTCACTCTCCTCACGTGATAAATGAAATCTGATCTGTGATGCGATGTTCGGCACGCTGCATTGAGTAGCTGCATTCAGTTTTTAATTGTAGTGTCTGTTCTTTTACTGAACTAAATTATTTTTTATTACTATAAAAAATCAAAACGACGGTGGGGGTCGGTGACGCGGTGGGCAAGTGACATAACCGGTGTTGCAGCTTAACACTGGTATCACCGTCAGCACCGTCTATCGCGGCAAGCCTACTTCTTACTACACAATGATATAAGTGATGTTTTACAGAAACACATCTTCACAACCACATCAATACACTCTAAATGAGTCATTTAATAAGCATGTATGATGTTGCATATATTATAAGATCTTACATCTGACCGCCAAAAATGTATATATGTATAATGTATAAATGTTTAAATGTTTTAAAAAATGCATAAAATGTATTTAAAAAAAAAGATCAAAATAAATTAAATAAAAAATAATAAAATTAATTAGATTAAAACAAACAAATAAATAAAACATAAATTTGATTAAAATAAATACATTTAAAAAATTGTAAAAACAAAAAAAAGAGTCGATTAAATAAGTGCATAATAAAAATGTAAACAAATAAAAACTGTAGTGAGTAGGAACAAAACAATAGAATCTATTATTAGTATAAGTTAAAATATTAATATTTAAATGAGTATAAATGGGTCTCTCGCATGAGGATGATCATATATGGAGATCTTTGCCATCTAAAAGACAGAAAACCCTTGACTTGCAGCTCAATAACTGTAGTCATCATAAACACTTCAGAGTTCCCTGATGTTAAATAATCAGGTTTTGAACCTACAACCTTTCAGTTATCATATAGCTCATATCAAGTAGCTCATATCTTTAACCAATAGGCTACATCCCCCCAAATGATGGAAAAGAATACTTCACTATTCACATTTAGCTACATGTGAGTGCAGTAGCCAGCCTAGATCTAAGCTGGTAACTAAAAGCTTACTAGTTTGAATCCCCACAAATCATTTAATCAATGCACTGAATCTCAAAAGTATTAAAATTATCATAAATAATAACAATAACTCACAGCATTTCTTCTCGTTGACTCTGGGCTCCGCCTTCTTGAAGTCATTTGAATTGTCCATGACTTTAGGTGCAGATTTGACGATCTTGACGGACAGGTGTGAGGGTCACCAGAGGTCAGTCCACCTGCGCAGGTATCACGAGACTGAGATTAGGTCATTACCGGCCTGGCGTTATTGCACATCTGCTGCATTTAGCCCAGATGGGACCATTTCCCATTCAAACGCAGTTCAAACTGTGTTTCCATTAAAGCTCTGGGACAGAGCAGACTTGATGTGACCGCTGTGTTTCAGGAAGTGTCTGTGTCTGCCGGAGATTCCCACGAAACATCCAACCCTTAGAAAAACAATAAACGCTAGAAGAGCGATTAGCATCGGCGGAGTGACAGAATGGGCGGGGTTCGCGGCGCAAGTCTTGTTTGTGATTGGCCAGGCACGATCGGTATAAATAATTATTATTATATATCTACTTTTCATTCGGTGTTCTTTCAGTTTGATAATATTAAAGTTCTCAGTATAATTACTGCAGGTGCAAAAAAATATCCAAATCACTTCTGGGAGGAAAGCGTTGTCACGTGATACATGTTACTTTTCCTAACAGTGAATTAATCAGATGAGGCTTTTAATAACAATTTTGTAGTAGACAATGGCGCATATTTTTATTTATATGTCAGGTATGAATTAATAAAATGATTTTTAAAAATGTGTATATATTGTGTAGTTTATATAACACATATCTTGAATGCGGAGATCCGCGAATCGCCCTCTGCTGGAGGAAACGGTAATAAGCCAGTAACTTTTGCCGCTCGACGGTCTGAACCAATCACGGTCTGAAGCCGCTTGGGGGCGGGGTTTGTTGCGCTTGTACCAGCCGAAGAACAGCAGAGGCGTGGTAGAAAGTTCGGAGATGGTATTAAAGTAGCTCAGTTTAAATGTATTGTATGAATTGCCCTTACTCTGGTATTAAAAATACGGAGTGTCTATTTACATTTAGTTAAAAGTGTTTGTAAAACACCAGTTCCAGTGGCTCAAATGGATAAATGTGTGCTCTTGGCTTTTTTTTTTGACACGATCGATCCGGGTTCGATCCCGCCTTTTGCCGAACTTTTTTTTTCTCCCTTTTCAAATCTCAATTTTATAATGCATAACATATCAGTATATATATATATATATATATATATATATATATATATATAACGAACCACTAAACATGGGAATATTAGAGAACAATTATATTCTAAAAAGTACTGCAATCTGTGTTCCTTAACAGGTCAGCAACTGTGTATTAATTAACTTATGGAATTAAAACGTCTAAAACCTTTGGTTTTATGTACGATATTTGTTGTATGAATTTTGACACATTAATTGATATGAATGGTGTATAAACTTAAATTGGTCTTCTAGACAGAAATTGTCTACTGTACAAGAAATGATGTGTAAACAAAAACTAATAGATTAAAATACATAAACAATAAAAATGCTTAAAGTAATTATGCATACAATAAAATTATATTCAAATAAACAAATAATATCTTCAGATATTCACAAATCTTACAGTGCAAATTTAAAACATTTTAAAATAAATAATAAAATTAAAATAAATAAATCTGGATTATAATAAATTGCATTAAAATAAATTAAAAATAAAATAAGTACTGTATATAATACAATTTTGATATATATAAATATATTTTTAATATATAAAACATTTTACATAACACATTTTAAAATATAAAAATAATTAATAATTAAAATAATAATTAAAATTAAACACTTAATCAGATTAAAATAAGTATACAATAAACATTTGAAAAAAATAAATAAACACTTCTAATAATTCATTACTAAATAGAAAAATAAACTTAACCTTAAAAGAATCTCAACATCATAAAATATTAAAAGAATTTAAATATTTTCCAAATAATATTCAAATTAGTATAAAAATATTTAATTTAATAATTAAAAATATTAATATTTATTATTGAAATTGTGTCTTTATACACAAAAATATATAGTAAATATAAATACACATTATGCTTATGCACAAACATGGAAAATATTGTGACCTTTTCTAATTTGCTACCAATACACATCACACTATTGTTTAATTTGTGCAATTCTACTTATTTACACATTTTATTTTTTTACCATTTAAACAAACACTGCTTGCAGCAGAGACATTTCCATAGCTCTGGATTTTTCTATGGGAATGATATGATAAATTCATTCATGCATATCAATATTTGAGAAGAAGACGAACGGCGATAACTAGGATGTATCGCAAGTTACCAAACCAGCAGCTCATAAATTTGCATCGTTTTTCCTATAATGCAAAACCCTCAGCCGGCCTGAACTGACAGTCTCGTAACCTGTAGAAAGCCTTCAGCTGCACTGCCTGCCAAAGGAAATGTTTCTTTTGTGCTGCATACTCAGTCATTGGTTTGCTAAATAAGGCCTCCTTCTGGCCATTGTGAAAACGCTCTGCTGTTTCTCAGGATATGTGAGGTCTGCCGCTCTCAGATTCCTTTGCCTTGTATGGCTAAAGGCTCCAGACGCGCCCGGCTGCGGGACGCTGACCTTATTGGCCGGCTCAGGAACAGGGAGGTGTGGAGAAACGCCTGAAAAACCAAACAAACTTCCCTTCAGCCCAGCGCAGGAACAGACCGTCTTCAACCCTTTTCAACTCAAAAACAAGGTACAGCTACTTTAAGAACTCCTAATCGTTGTTGGCTTTGTTAATGGTTAACGGATATATAATATAGTTTCAGTTTTAACTTCTGAACAGGTTGATTTTCTAAATGTCTCAGTGCAGTGTAAATGTATGATAGTTTCAGAACAGTTTCTTTATGGTATTTTACATTTGAAATATGTAAAGTCTATCATTCAACAGCAAGGTTTAGGGTTCCTATATGTATAAGTGAATGTGTATATTTTAGGTTATGTAACATTTCACCATTTTCAGTCTTTTGTGTGTGTGTGCATTTTTTCAGTACAAACATTGTATGTTCTAAAAAATAGGTATATATATATATATTACTTATTTAAAATAAATAAATATTTTTTTTATTTTTTTTTTTAAGCAGGTTTCATATGACATATTTCATTTAAATTATTAATACCTCACAAAAACTTTTGTATTGTATATTGTATGTAGGCTTATATACATATATTTGCTTTTACTACCTTGATTTCGTAATTTAATTGGACATGTAATTTGACATGAATTATTTTCAGTATAAATATTCCTAGTAGTCCCTTTAATTCTGTACTTTTAGAAGAATTACAAAAAAAAAAAGTTTTCAATGAATGTCACACCGCAGGATGCTTCTGCTTGAAAATTCATGTCAATTTCATTTTGACAGCATCAAATGTGCCTCTAACTATTATGATATAAGACTGAATGCATATACAGAGTGTTTTTTTGTGTAATTTTGTACATTGAAAACACACTTTATCTGTCATACTTGTGCCGATGGCATCGCTCCATGGTATTGTGCGTTGTCTTCCAGACTGAGATAAGTGGACTCTAATGAATTTAATCTCTTATCTCTTTCTTCTGCAGAAGCAAACCCTGCGGTCAGAATGTCTGCAGCCAAGCGTGCCAAAGGAAAGACCACAAAGAAGCGGCCGCAGAGGGCCACGTCCAACGTCTTCGCCATGTTCGACCAATCACAGATCCAGGAGTTCAAAGAGGCCTTCAACATGATCGATCAGAACAGAGACGGATTCATCGATAAAGAGGATCTACACGACATGCTGGCCTCTCTGGGTAATCTATCTATCTATCTATCTATCTATCTATCTATCTGTCTGTCTGTCTGTCTGTCTGTCTGTCTGTCTATCTATCTATCTGTCTGTCCATCTATCTGTCTATCTATCTGTCTGTCTGTCTGTCCGTCTATCTGTCTATCTATCTGTCTGTCTGTCTGTCCGTCTATCTATCTGTATGTCTGTCTGTCCGTCTATCTGTCTATCTATCTGTCTGTCTGTCTGTCCGTCTATCTATCTGTATGTCTGTCTGTCCATCCATCCATCTGTCCGTCTGTTGGACGGGCATCTACCTATCTATCTATCCCTCCATCCCTCCACCCCTCCACCTGTCTGTCCTTCTGTCTATCTATCTATCTATCTGTCTGTCTGTCTGTCTGTCTGTCTGTCTGTCTATCTATCTATCTATCTGTCTGTCCATCTATCTGTCTATCTATCTGTCTGTCTGTCCGTCTATCTGTCTATCTATCTATCTATCTATCTGTCTATCTGTCTGTCCGTCTATCTGTCTATCTATCTATCTGTCTATCTATCGATCGATCTATCTATCTGTCTGTCTGTCTATCTGTCTATCTGTCTATCTGTCTGTCTATTATCTATCTATCTATCTATCTATCTATCTATCTGTCTGTCCGTCCGTCCGTCCGTCCATCTATCTATCTGTCTGTCTCTGTCTGTTTGTCTGTCTGTCTATCTAGAGGTGTGAATCCAAATCTTAATCTATCTATCTAAACATTTTACAGTTTTTCTCAATTGCTTTGGCACATTTTTCGAAACAATCTTAACATTCTCTAAACTGTGAGTGCAAATGTCACAGCTGTTTGCTGGAACTTCAGAACTTTATTGTATGTCTGCAAAATGTAGTTACTCACCCAAAACATTTCATTCATGCTTCAAAACCTAGTTATCGTGTCAGTAATTTGGCCAAGGCCACCAAAATATAAAGTATTTTTGTCATCGTGTGAGCCACACTGGTCAAAATGTTTAGTTGTTTTTTCACCATGACAGTCAACCATGGAAATGAAGGTTTTATAAAAAATCTGATATTTGTTGAGAAGAGTCAATAGTACATAGAGAAAAAAAAAGTATATGAACATTTGTATTTCTGCAGTACATTTATTTTTGTACGAATGCATTACATATAAGTGAAATCAGAAAGAGCAAACTTACTGTACAAAATCATGAGAACTGTTGATGTTTAAGATTTTCCCTTGACAAACATAACAAATGTTAGATAAACCGATTAAAAAATATAGATTTCTGAAATAATTCATTACATTAAAATGAACTATTAAAATTATAGCTATAAAACATTTCTCATGTTCTTTTAGTTTAATTTGATGTACTAAAATAACTCAAACTTTAATGAAAAATAAAACAAAATAAACACTATACAAACGTTTAAAAAAAAAATGACAAAAACAATAAAATTACTGAACACTTGACTAAAATTAAAGTAAAAAATATTACACAATATTAATAAAAATTATAATAGTATTTCAATGATATGAAAATAACACTGACCTTAAAGGACAGGCAAAAAAAAAGCATCCTCATGATATAAGGGGGAAAAAGCATTCAAAATAAAATATGACCCTGGAGCACAAAACGTCTTAAGTCGCTGGGGTATATTTGTAGCAATAGCCAACAATACATTGTATGGGTCAAAATTATCGAATTTCTTTTATGCCAAAAAAGGATATTAAGTAAAGATCATGTTCCATGAAGATATTTTGTAAATTTCCTACTGTAAATATATTAAAACTTAATTTTTGATTAGTAATATGCATTGCTAAGAACTTCATTTGGACAACTTTAAAGGTGATTTTCTCAATATTTAGATTTTTTGCACCCTCAGATTCCAGATTTTCACATAGTTGTATCTCAGCCAAATATTGTCCTATCCTAACAAACCATACATCAATGGAAAGCTTATTTATTCAGCTTCCCAAGATCTGACCCTTTTGACTGGTTTTCTGGTCCATGGTCACTAATATACATTTATTGGATTTTTGTTGATCTGTTTAGAAAATCGTTTATATTATTATAGTAAAAACTGTCATCAACTGTTCATTGTTCGAAATTTGTATCCATTTTTGAAAGACACAAATGGCACCTGATTTTCTTTATAATGACTCAGAGGTTGAGATCTTTGTGTGACGCCTGTAACAGGGTTCATCCATGAGGACCATCTCCGCGAGCTGCTGACCACCATGGGTGATCGTTTCACTGATGAAGAAGTGGACGAGCTGTTTCGCGAGGCGCCAATTGACAAGAAAGGAAACTTTAACTATGTGGAGTTCACTCGCATCCTCAAACACGGGGCCAAAGACAAGGACGACATTTAAAAACAGCAGCAGATTCATATGTATGTCAAGATCTAATGATCCTGATGATTCAACAGTTCAGTCTTTTCACTTCAGACAATAAGAAACCACACTGTAATGCACTAGAAACCACTCAAAAAGCCTTAGCATACTGTATATTTCACACTGTGTTGGCAAGTGCTGCATGTGCGAACATACTTTAGATCCTGCATTCATGTTTTCTTTCTTCATCTCTCCAGATAAAATCACCTGTTGTGTGTGTGTAAGAAACTGAAGCAGGTAATTATGCTCTACAGAAGCCATTTTTGAAGTCCAAAAACACCCTTTTAGCATGAAGAAGTTCAAGATATTAAGAAGCTTCACAATTTTGTTTTGCTGATTTCATGCATTAAGAATAAAGGTTGTACATTTAATATGTGCTGTAAGAAATTGAATTAATTAGCAATTAGCATCATTTTAAAATAAAGACGCTTTTCCACTTTCTTTACTGTTTACAATTTCTGCTCCATCACACAAAATGCACACAAATAAAAAGGCCACGCCTGGATTTCTGTCTTTTAACAGGCAAAAGTTCACCCCGAAAAATGGAAGTTACCTGACAATTTACTCACCCTTAGGACATCCAAGATGTAGATGAGTTTGATTCTTCATCAGATTTGGAGAAATGTAGCATTGCATCACTTGCTCTCCAATGGATGTGAATGGGTGCCGTCAGAATGAGAGTCCAAACAGCTGATAAAAACATCACAGTCATCCACAAGTTACCCACACCGCTCCAGTCCATCAGTTAATGTCTTGTGAAGAGAAAAGCTGCATGTTTGTAAGAAACAAATCCATCATCCAAGACATTTTAACTTCAAACCATTGCTTCAGACTAAAATATGAGTCTATAATCCATATAATGATTTCTCCTATAACCTGAACAATATAAAAGCACTATCAAACAACAAACAGCACATCCGTTGCTTGCCATGTTCTTGTTAAATAAAACTTTATTTTGATTGTAAAAGAAATATTTCCCACAACAATCCTACAATCTACAGAGTGTAACGCTGTATATCTATATTACTTTAAAATATGTCAGCTCTGAAAAATAATAGCCATCAATGATATCTATAGTAAATCTCTCTTTCTCTGGACTCTGGAGATGTAAGAATGAGATTTGGGCCTGTATGCATATTGAATTCACTGATCCAGGATCAGATTCCATGTGTTTGTTCTTATATCGGTCACAAAAGCGCTCAAAAACAGAACCAAACTCACATGTGATTGACCAGTGTTAAACCAACCACTTTCTAGGTCATTGTAATATGGCACTTTCCACAAAAATGGTACAGAAAAGGCTATGAACTTTAACACCTTTTTTTTACACCTCAGTAGGAAAAACTAGATTATATTAGTTGTTTTGTTT
The DNA here is from genome assembly GCF_001515605.1 of Sinocyclocheilus anshuiensis. NCBI lineage: Eukaryota > Metazoa > Chordata > Actinopteri > Cypriniformes > Cyprinidae > Sinocyclocheilus > Sinocyclocheilus anshuiensis. The sequence continues at coordinate 126,455 of NW_015542392.1, read as the reverse complement.
TCTATTCATGGAATAAGAGGTTTATAATCAGTATTTGAAATACTCTTACCAATATTTAGACAAACCCTGGCGTGTTTCTTTAGTATTTTCTAGCAATAAACTAGTAATGTAGGCTAACGGCAGGGTTGCCAGGTTTTCACAACAAAACCTGCCAAATTTTACTCAAAACTAGCGCAATAGCATTCCAGGGGGTAAAATACACGTAAAATACACGTTTTTTGGTATGGCTTCCCTGATAAAATTTGCATTACAGGGGATAAATATCATGTTATTGGGGTCGCTTCAACCAGCGGCAACCGTATTAAAGTAGCAACACTGCTTAACGGTCAAATTGGATCACGTGATCCTTGATAACCAATCACATCACGGTCTTGACGTTAAGTCGTGCAAGTCATTCGCTGTTTATGGATACCATAAAAACCAATGAGAATTACCATAAACTGAATCCTACCTGTCGCAAATTTGTCTGGGAGTTCTCTTATAAAAACAGCACTTTTCCGTTGTAAACTCTAAAAACAGATCAATCCAAAATGAACGTTTAATCCCAAACATGTTGAAGATTAGCGGACAGCCTGACAATTCGCTGTTTCCCCACAAAATCAGTTTATTCAGAGTAGCGAAGCATCTCCTCCATTGACATCCATTCAAAAACGGCATCTGGTCTCCTTCCCTGCGTACCGCAGCGAAGTATGCTTGTTTTGCTAACATTTGTTGCTGCCGCAAATCGATCCACGAAAGTACCGCGAACCATTAGAATGATTTTGGAACTGATATTTCAAGGTACAAAAAAAAAAAAACATACAGTTGCTTCAAACAGCTTGATCTTGACAAATGCTGTCAACATTATAATTTGTGTAAAAATACTATAATTGAACAAAATTATTTACTTCTCTTCCCGCCACCTTGTCCAAATGACGTCACTTCCTGTGTGTCACATTTTGAATTGGGGTAAAGCAAAGTAATTTGAGCTACACTGCTAAGTTAAATATTTTTTTAAAAGTTCATTAAATGTAGGCCTATATTTTTATCTATATTAAATTCAGCATTTTAGTATTTTCAAACGATCACAACTATGAAAGTGCCGTTTAAATCAACTAAAGCGGTTGATTTAACACTGGTAATTCACTATGAACTCACAAACAAAAGTGCAAGAAACAACCTGATGCCTTGGACAAACACATAATGACATGTATGAAAGTTTCCATATCGGCCCTCGCCATTGAGCTCTGAGCTATTTCTCTCCAAAGTTAGCATAAGAAATACATTTGATTCGTGTCCATTAGCATCTGACACAATGGTGCACATATATAAGTTCAACAATGTCCTTCAATAAAATCTGAAGCATCACCTGTAAAAAACCAATGGAAAGAAAATAAATTAAAGTATACAAACGCAGGCGAGATGTCCGTTGAAAGTCCATAAGTGTGTTGAGTCCAGTGTAGCCCTATTAAGATCTGATGGGTTTGAGTTCATTGATATTCAAATAATCAATCCTTCCACAGGAACACAAAGGCTTTAAGACTCTGATATTGCTATGACATGCATCAGTCTTATGCACACCCCTTCAAGTAAAGTGTAACCATTTTCTGGTTACACACAAACCACACAAAACGTGAAAATCCAGCTTCTGAAACACTGATGTGAGCCAGCAGGAAACCTCGAGGTCTGATACAGAGGGAGATTCCTTCAGATCTGATGCACTTGAAGGAGTCGTTCACTCAAAAATGACCATTTGAAGAAAATGTACTCGCCCCTCAGGCCAACCAAGATGAAAATGAGTGTTTCATCAGCACAGATTTTTAGAAAGCAATATAATGGATAGAGGACTCGTATTTTAGCCAGAAGCAAAAATATCAAGTGAAAACGTCTTAATAATGGATTTGTTTCTTACAAACACACAGCTTTTGGCTTCTCAAGACATTAACTGATGGACTGGAGTGATGTGTGGATTATTGTGATGTTTTTATCAGCTGTTTGGACACTCATTCTGACAGCGCCCATTCACATCCATTGGTGAGCAAGTGATGCAATGCTACATTTCTCCAAATCTGATGAAGAAACAAACTCATCTACATCTTGGATGGCCTAAGGGCGAAGACATTTCTAGCAAATTTTCCTTTTTGGATGAACTATATTCCTTTAATGCTTACAATGAAATACAAACTCTGAAAAATGAATGAACTGTTAATGAAAGTGGCATCAAATCTCCATTTCATTCATCATTTAAACTTCATTTTCCTCCTTTGGCTTCAATGTAATTGGCACACGAAGAGACCGGCAGTGATGGTGAAGCGTGTTCAAATCTTTCTAAGCTAGTTTAATATGCACAGATAACTAGCAGCAAAGCATTTGAGTACTGACACTTCTGGGCCTGACGTGTGAAAATCTGAAACAACTTTTCCAAATCAGCAAGTTCTGGGTAAAGGAAGTTTTTAATATCTAACAAAGAAAATAATTATAAAAAAAAAAAACATCTTCGATCACAAATGACGGGCTCTGATTGGTCACACAGAGACACGCGAGTCGTACGTGTGCTGGAAAAATAATCAATCCTTCCACAGGAACACAAAGGCTTTAAGACTCTGATATTGCTATGACATGCAGAGTTCAGAGATTTGTGCCGAGTACCAGTGCCTGTTGGAAAAGCAGGTCAGGTAACATGAGAACGGAAAAACACGTCAAAGATGAACATGAACAAACTGTGAACGTTCACATGGACGGGCTCTGATTGGTCACACAGAGACACGCGAGTCGTACGTGTGCTGGAAACACATAGAATGACTGGACAACAAAAACACAAGCATTAAAATCATAATAATATGAATAATAATAATAATAATATTACTTCCTCCTTTGGCTTCAATGTAATTGGCACACGAAGAGACCGGCAGTGATGGTGAAGCGTGTTCAAATCTTTCTAAGCTAGTTTAATATGCACAGATAACTAGCAGCAAAGCATTTGAGTACTGACACTTCTGGGCCTGACGTGTGAAAATCTGAAACAACTTTTCCAAATCAGCAAGTTCTGGGTAAAGGAAGTTTTTAATATCTAACAAAGAAAATAATTATAAAAAAAAAAAACATCTTTGATCACAAATGACGGGCTCTGATTGGTCACACAGAGACACGCGAGTCGTACGTGTGCTGGAAACACATGGAATGACTGGACAACAAAAACACAAGCATTAAAATCATAATAATATGCCACGAAAGTACCGCGAACCATTAGAATGATTTTGGAACTGATATTTCAAGGTACAAAAAAAAAAAAACATACAGTTGCTTCAAACAGCTTGATCTTGACAAATGCTGTCAACATTATAATTTGTGTAAAAATACTATAATTGAACAAAATTATTTACTTCTCTTCCCGCCACCTTGTCCAAATGACGTCACTTCCTGTGTGTCACATTTTGAATTGGGGTAAAGCAAAGTAATTTGAGCTACACTGCTAAGTTAAATATTTTTTTAAAAGTTCATTAAATGTAGGCCTATATTTTTATCTATATTAAATTCAGCATTTTAGTATTTTCAAACGATCACAACTATGAAAGTGCCGTTTAAATCAACTAAAGCGGTTGATTTAACACTGGTAATTCACTATGAACTCACAAACAAAAGTGCAAGAAACAACCTGATGCCTTGGACAAACACATAATGACATGTATGAAAGTTTCCATATCGGCCCTCGCCATTGAGCTCTGAGCTATTTCTCTCCAAAGTTAGCATAAGAAATACATTTGATTCGTGTCCATTAGCATCTGACACAATGGTGCACATATATAAGTTCAACAATGTCCTTCAATAAAATCTGAAGCATCACCTGTAAAAAACCAATGGAAAGAAAATAAATTAAAGTATACAAACGCAGGCGAGATGTCCGTTGAAAGTCCATAAGTGTGTTGAGTCCAGTGTAGCCCTATTAAGATCTGATGGGTTTGAGTTCATTGATATTCAAATAATCAATCCTTCCACAGGAACACAAAGGCTTTAAGACTCTGATATTGCTATGACATGCAGAGTTCAGAGATTTGTGCTGAGTACCAGTGCCTGTTGGAAAAGCAGGTCAGGTAACATGAGAACGGAAAAACACGTCAAAGATGAACATGAACAAACTGTGAACGTTCACATACCTGGACCGGACGATTGAGAAAACCACTTTTCATCTAACAAACGGTAATATAAGATGCTACTTTATTGCTCAAGTCAATTGTGTGAAATGTTTGATGAATCTGAGCATTCTGAGCTGTGATTGGGCCAGAAATTGATCAAATGTATATCTCTGTAATAAAATGGCATGTTGAAATCAATACACTAATTGAATTTTAATTGTTCAACTCCGCTTAACAAATATTGTCATTTTTAAATACATGCAGAATTTACCTTAAAATCAGAGCAGAAAATGCTATTTATAATGTTAATTATTCATTATTATTCAATTATTTTGGAATGACTGGACAACAAAAACACAAGCATTAAAATCATAATAATATGAATAATAATAATAATATTACAAAACAGACTGTTGGCCCAAGTAAAAATCTGGACCTTGTCATTGAGTTTTTAAAACATTAATCATAAAAACAAAGTGGAGTGGTCATGTGTTAACCCTATTAAATAACCAGAAACTGACAGATGGGTCGTGCTCCGTGCGCTTTTACGTGAAAATAAACCAAGCTGGATGTGTTTCTGTGTTCAGTTTTACTGGAGTGAAACAAACAGAACTAGTGGAGTGCTAAAATCCGCTGTGCTATTCTACCACTTCAGTATCCGCTGTACCGTCCAAACATTTCTGCAGATTTCCATTCGAGCCGTAAAGTCACGCAGCCGTGCACCAAAAACTGGTGGGAAAAGGAACTCAAAAGGTGTCTGTGAGAGCAGGAAGACTGCGCTGATGAAAGACAAGTGCACACGTGCGGGATCCTGAGTGCATGCTGTGGGAGGGGCGTCCGTGGGTCATGTGACGTGTGAAGCGTGTAAAGGGTCTGAGATCTCAACGAAGGTCTTTTCATCAGAGATATTAGCACAATTTACAGACAAAGTCTTGATATATTTCCATGAGATAATTCACTTTTATAACATTTATAAGGGTTTCCATAGAAATTAATGTCGAGGGGAGGTTCTTCTCTTGCAGCGGTGACACGCTAGCGTTCCAATTCAGTTTTTTGCTCTTTCTATTTCGTATTTTTTGCTTGTGGTTTCCGACCCCGGTGCGCTGCGTACGGTGCGCGTGTCCGCGAGCGCTAGACAGCGTCTGCTCGTGCCATAAAAACCAATGAGAATTACCATAAACTGAATCCTACCTGTCGCAAATTTGTCTGGGAGTTCTCTTATAAAAACAGCACTTTTCCGTTGTAAACTCTAAAAACAGATCAATCCAAAATGAACGTTTAATCCCAAACATGTTGAAGATTAGCGGACAGCCTGACAATTCGCTGTTTCCCCACAAAATCAGTTTATTCAGAGTAGCGAAGCATCTCCTCCATTGACATCCATTCAAAAACGGCATCTGGTCTCCTTCCCTGCGTACCGCAGCGAAGTATGCTTGTTTTGCTAACATTTGTTGCTGCCGCAAATCGATCCACGAAAGTACCGCGAACCATTAGAATGATTTTGGAACTGATATTTCAAGGTACAAAAAAAAAAAAACATACAGTTGCTTCAAACAGCTTGATCTTGACAAATGCTGTCAACATTATAATTTGTGTAAAAATACTATAATTGAACAAAATTATTTACTTCTCTTCCCGCCACCTTGTCCAAATGACGTCACTTCCTGTGTGTCACATTTTGAATTGGGGTAAAGCAAAGTAATTTGAGCTACACTGCTAAGTTAAATATTTTTTTAAAAGTTCATTAAATGTAGGCCTATATTTTTATCTATATTAAATTCAGCATTTTAGTATTTTCAAACGATCACAACTATGAAAGTGCCGTTTAAATCAACTAAAGCGGTTGATTTAACACTGGTAATTCACTATGAACTCACAAACAAAAGTGCAAGAAACAACCTGATGCCTTGGACAAACACATAATGACATGTATGAAAGTTTCCATATCGGCCCTCGCCATTGAGCTCTGAGCTATTTCTCTCCAAAGTTAGCATAAGAAATACATTTGATTCGTGTCCATTAGCATCTGACACAATGGTGCACATATATAAGTTCAACAATGTCCTTCAATAAAATCTGAAGCATCACCTGTAAAAAACCAATGGAAAGAAAATAAATTAAAGTATACAAACGCAGGCGAGATGTCCGTTGAAAGTCCATAAGTGTGTTGAGTCCAGTGTAGCCCTATTAAGATCTGATGGGTTTGAGTTCATTGATATTCAAATAATCAATCCTTCCACAGGAACACAAAGGCTTTAAGACTCTGATATTGCTATGACATGCAGAGTTCAGAGATTTGTGCTGAGTACCAGTGCCTGTTGGAAAAGCAGGTCAGGTAACATGAGAACGGAAAAACACGTCAAAGATGAACATGAACAAACTGTGAACGTTCACATACCTGGACCGGACGATTGAGAAAACCACTTTTCATCTAACAAACGGTAATATAAGATGCTACTTTATTGCTCAAGTCAATTGTGTGAAATGTTTGATGAATCTGAGCATTCTGAGCTGTGATTGGGCCAGAAATTGATCAAATGTATATCTCTGTAATAAAATGGCATGTTGAAATCAATACACTAATTGAATTTTAATTGTTCAACTCCGCTTAACAAATATTGTCATTTTTAAATACATGCAGAATTTACCTTAAAATCAGAGCAGAAAATGCTATTTATAATGTTAATTATTCATTATTATTCAATTATTATTTTTTTCCCTCGATATCAAGAATTGAATTTTGAATGAGAAATTAATTACTAATTGGGTTTTTGCCACCCAAACTTGAACATAAGAGTGGCACGGTTTGTACCTTGATTGTGCAAGGCTTTCGGTTTCATCCACTTCCACACTGCTGAAGAAAACAACAGAAACCCTCAAAGTTTGTAATGGTTATAATGGGAACTGTGTTGGTTTTAATGGAAACTGGTCCTGGACTTCTGTACAGGGTTGCCAGGTCTGTGTAACAAAACCAGACCAAAGGTCAATCAAAAATAGCCTAACAACAACTATCAAAACTCAACACATGGCACTCCCATATCTAAACTACATATTACACACAATTTCAACTTGAACTCTGTTTCCATAAAGGAGCTCAAAAGCCCTTCCCACAAAACACAATTTAGCACAGGTTTATCATTGGTAGTATGTAAAATATTTTAATACAAATTTCAGCCAATTACAATTTATGCAGTATGTAAATTTTTAAACCAGAGATTAAAAAAAATCAACAAGTGGCAACGGTTTACAAGTATCCCAATTTTGCAGAAAAAAAAACTACAGACCTGGCAACCCTGCTGCTGGAAGCCATTAGGTAATGGTTTTATGGTTAAATGTGGATGGTTTGTAATGTTTGTAGTGGACATTATAGTTTCTATTGTTTTGTTTTTTCAGCAGGGATGAACAGACTGATTTTCAGAGATTGCAGGAAATTTTGATCTGATTGCTAACAGCAGTGTATATATATATAAAATCTGTTTAACAGAAAATGGTTACACTTTACTTGAAGGGGTGTGCATAAGACTGCCATAGAAATTAATGTCGAGGGGAGGTTCTTCTCTTGCAGCGGTGACACGCTAGCGTTCCAATTCAGTTTTTTGCTCTTTCTATTTCGTATTTTTTGCTTGTGGTTTCCGACCCCGGTGCGCTGCGTACGGTGCGCGTGTCCGCGAGCGCTAGACAGCGTCTGCTCGTGAGGAGTTTGTTATTTTGGGCTTTGTTAGAGTCGCGTCTGAGCCTCGGGGACGTAGATCTCGATGCTTTCGGCGCTCTCGGTGGCGGAGTTCTGTCGTTCGGAAACCGCTCGCTTGGCCGCCATCAGTCGCTTTCTGGCCTCCTGACGCTGCTTGTCGGCCACCGAGTCGCTGCTTTTCTCCTTCCCGCCGGAGGTTTTGACCTTTACCGTCTTCTTTGGTGTGTGGGATGGAGCAAACATCTTCTCCTCCTGAGGACATTCATTCAATAATTAAACTCTGCTTATGTTAAATACTACCTTCATTTGTAAGATAAAAAAAATAAATTTGGTAAGATAAAATTATTTTTTTTTAAATAAGTTA
>NW_015542392.1:114742-118174 GCF_001515605.1 Sinocyclocheilus anshuiensis | reverse complement strand
TATATACACACACATACATACACACACACACACTTATAAAAGACATTTATGAAATTAAATCTGTAATAAAAATCAAAGATGTTTTTAACAACTAAAATAAATTAATAAATAATAAAATGGTAATGATATTTAATAAATTTTAATTTGTAACTATTAAAATACATTCTAGCTTATATGAAACTGTACTAAATAACTATAAAATTAAATAATTTTTAGAATAAAATACAAATAGAAGTACAAAAAGTTATTTATAACATAAAATACAGAAATGTATAGAATAAACTAAATATTACATTTCAATAAAATACATATCCCAAATTATCAAAAGAAATATTAAAATAGCATTGAATTAATATTCATTTTTAACCCAAAAAAGAATGATTAGATTAGAAAAGATAATTTATTATTAGATTAATAAAAATAATATATTTAATCACTAATATTACTTTTTAAACTTTTAAAAACATTATTAGCTTATAATTAAATATGAAAAAAAAACAATACAAATAAAATAAATTTTTTAAATAAATATTAAATATTAAGTAATTTATAAAATAATAAAATGCATATAAAGTATGCATACAATAAACATCTAATAAATATTATATTACCATTAAAATTTTTTAACAATTAAATATATTGTGCTAGTGTACCATTTACTACATAAACACCATACAAAAAATACATTATATACTGCCTACTTTTTTTTTTGGCAAATAGCTGACGCACTACATTTTCACCTCATGACGTTATTATAGATGGGCGGCTTCATGTGGTGATACAAAGTTCTAGATCTAAAAGCTGAAGTATATCCACAAACCAGAATATTTCTCTGGTTTTACAAGCAAAGGCAAAGGGAAATGTTAGGATGTTCGAAAGCTTCGTCAGTTGGACCTTTTTGTCCTGGGTCTCAGACATCTTCCAGTCATTGGACCTGAGGAGGTGGAGCTCGTCAAACTTCATGCTGATGTCCTCGATGGAGAGCTGCAGCAGATCCCAGAACCCGGCCAGATCCTGCGCTGTGGGCCGCGGCTGAGCGCTCGCATCCTGACCGAAAACACACACATCAGTCATCAGACTGACAGCAACTGTACAGCTTCAATGAGTCTCTGTGGATTAAAGAATCTGCCAAATGCTTAAACACAAGACAAAAAAACAACAACAGGAAGAGAATCAAAGTCAGTCCACTTCAGGTCCACTGGATCTGTTTTTGGAGTCAAAATGACCAATACATATTTGTAATATGATCTTATTTCCGACCAGAAACAGCTAACAAGAATAATACAGGACAAAACAGGAGAATCCAGCACAATGAAGCAGTGATGTGTCTGTGATGCAGATAGTGTGATCCACTCAGCCTCATACACAGAGTTTCTGGCTGATGATCAGCACTCCTGCAAAGCCATGCGTTTCTAAGTGAAAGAAAATTAACAGAAAGTAATATATGGTGGGACTAGATTTTATCCAACAGGATTTTAGTTTAACTAATGCAATAAAAAATACATACATTAATAATAATAATAAACCTTAAAATATTAAAATATATACTTTTTATTAACATTTAATAAACATATGTATACATACACAGACAATTTTCATTCATCTTAAAACATATAATTACTAATTAAATAATTATAATTAAATGAATAAAGATAAAATAATGATAATTCTTTATTCCCAATTTAGGAATAAATTAAAAATAAACAATAAAAAAAGATAAATTATATACTTTTCAGTGTTAACCCCTCCCATTATTTTAGGGGCACCCCCGCCCCCCTTGAAGGTCAAGTTAATTTTATTTAATTATATTTTCTCTATAGCGCCAGATCACAACAGAAGTCATTTAAAGTTACCTTTCCGATAGAACAGGTCTATACCTTGTTCTTTTATTAAACAGACTTAATAGCCTTATAAACGACTATTTAAATATGAATTCTTCGTGTCTCTGTGTTAATGAACGGCACAGATGTGCGGTTTTGTTTACCATTTGTACTGAAGCGCACGTGACGCTCGCGTAGGGCTGGACAATAATTCTTATTTGCGCCATTTTTTTCCTAAAATATTATATAGTTTTATAGGAGTAGGTTTCATAGAGTTGGCAAATTAATTTTTCATAAGTTTGTAGGTACAGACATCTGTTGTGGCCATTCTTGTCCGTTTTTATGAGGCTTTTTTAATAGTGTTCATATCGATATCGTAATTATATCGTATCGACCGAAATTAAGAAATATATCGTGATATAAATTTTGGCCATATCGTCCAGCCCTACGCTCGCGGTGATTTTAGCGTCTGCCGTCTCACTAATGAGGCCATAAATACATGAACAACATCTCCAGAACTGCTCCGAGTCTCACTTCATGAGCATTTGACCGTTTCATTTGAGTACAACTATCCTCATACCATATACACACAGAAATGTAAAGGTATTCACGGCAACCCGTCAAAATAAAAGTTCGGTTTAACTTGAAGGCATTGCAGAAGAAATATATTACTGTTGTTCAGTAGAATGTATGTAACAGGTTGCTACTACTACTACTAAAATTATTAAAACCTTATTTTTAAGGAATAATCATACAATATTTCTTCAATGTTTTAATTGTAATATTAAATAAAAAATATTAAATTTTCCAAAAAATAAAATTTTTCATATCTTTTCACTACTTAAAAGATAGATTAAATGAATATTTTATGCCTTAAATATGTAAATACACAACACAGAATTTCTGAGCAAAATCTCATAAGGCTATTGTAAGAATAAATGAAACTTGTTTTTATGCTTTCAAATAATTAGACATGCTAAATCAGAATTTGGTAACAATAAAACATAAGGTTGGAAAAAATAAAACATTTCATAGGGCCCGGTTTAATTACATTAAACATGTAATTTTTGTTAAACTTTTAATAAATTGATGTTAAATTGTTTAAGTTTCATGATTTTAATTAATTAGACATGCTTTTTGATTAATACAATTTAATTTAACCATTAAAAAGGAGTACAGAGAGAGAAAAAAAAAAACTCTACTGTGAATGTTTTTTGACTGTAACATTTCAAGCAGTTTTATAAAACCAATTTCACTTTTTTCCTAGCTGTAACTTGTTTGAAGTGGATTTGCTCTATTTTTGTACAGTGCGTTTAATGTTTGGCTCCATCATGTCCATGAGATTTGGGTTTTGCAGCATAATGCAGTATGAAACATTTATATATATATATATCACAATATTTCCTTTGAGTATGACACAAGCACATAAGTTTGGATCATTAACATTTGTATTCACACCTCTAGATAGAGAGAGAGAGATAGAGAGAGAGATAGAGAGATAGATAGATAGAGATAGAGAGAGAGAGATAGAGAGAGAGATAGATAGATAGAGAGAGAGATAGACAGACAGATAGACAGACAGACAGACAGACAGACAGATGATAGATAGACA
>NW_015542392.1:110143-114728 GCF_001515605.1 Sinocyclocheilus anshuiensis | reverse complement strand
GAGAGAGAGAGAGAGAGAGAGAGAGAGAGAGAGAGAGAGATAGATAAAAAATTAACAACTGTATTGTTTTAATTACAAAAAAATATATACACTACATTAAAACAATCAGAAACACTTTAAAAATGTTATTGTTAATTAAAAACAAAAACAAACTCAAAAGCAAAACATTTGGGGGCATTACAGTAATTGAGTGGCACTGCCCCTTGATTTTGGGGTGAAATACGGCGTGGACATGAAATCAGCACTGACTGTATGTGACCCTGTGAGTGAAGTGGGTGTTATAGAGACACTCACCAGGTTCTGCTCACAGAGACCCAGAAACTGCTGGAACTTTTGAGACATCAAGAGCTGAGCGCTGCCGACAGCACTGCGGACCTTCCCCAAAACTACAGCAACACAGAGAGACACAGCAGCTCACGCTCATCATCACCTCCATTTCCATTCTCTCTCCACTCATGCCAGGTTCAAACTAGGGATGTCAACGATTAATCGATTATCGATTAATTGTCGATAAGAGATGCAATCTATTAAAGCTATTGATGGTCGATTAAGCCATTTAATTTTGGGCTGCGTGCGGCTCATGCGCAAAACACGTGCGAGCGGCTGCGAGTGACGGTGACGGTATATAAATGCATCATCAATTCACTCATAATTACAAATTAAGCTTTTCATGTGATTTAAACTTTAAAAGTACATTAAAATAGAAACAACACTTAAATAGACCGTAGTATACCGGTCCACTCTGCTGTAATGACAAGGACATTTTTGCTCATGTGAAGAGGATAATCTTTTCCGTCTACATGCGAATGCGTGTAAAGTACAAGCCTAGTTAACATTATAAATAATAGTTTAACATTCAAATACATTGCAACTATGGAAACATTTGGATTTGTGCCGAATGAGAGAGGTACGTGAGCAATAACCTCCAAATACATCTAACTAAACCTGCGCTCACGATCTAATGCACTGTAAATGCCGGATTTTTTAAAACAAATAGGCCTACCGGAACGCAAAAATTCAAAATCTGACATTTTCCGGAACAGGATCCAGCAGGATCAAATTAAGTACTAGTCATAATACTCACATAAAAATGTTTGATGTTAGCAACAGTGTGTTTTGCTGCAGCAGCGCTGATGGAAGCGGTTCACTGACTGCGCAGCACAGCCACACGCGCCACAGTTACGTTTGGGATCATTTTATTTTAAATGCCATAATGTCAGTTGAAAACATTGCAATAGTGTTTTAAAATACAATAACGAGCACCACGAAACCATTTAAAGAGGCGTGTTCAGCGGTCTCCGTGTCGGGATAGGAAACAATCAACAAATTAAAATTCTCAAACGAGCTCTCTTCATTTTATCAAATGATCATAATCACATCTATTCATTTTACAATCCTGCTACTAGCATTTTATTCAGACTAAATCCCCTTTAAATCGGGTGAGAAAGCGTTTATTTGTTTTATTTTTTTTGAGTAACTTTTGCACATCCTGTCATGCCGGGCTGCATAGATGCATTTTGCAGCATTAAGGTTAACGATTAATCGATTAATTGATCATTAATTTAAACAACGATCAATCATGGAAATGATCGAAAATTGACATCCCTAGTTCAAACCTAATGACTTTAATCACCGGCTCCAGGAGCACAAATGAGCAGACAAGAGAGAGGCGTCTCTGATTAAAGCTGGTTAATGAGGGACTGATATCATCCGTTATTCATGGATCCGCTGGGCATCTGAATGAAGCTCCTGAGACAAACCTACTGCAATTAACAGCAGCTTCCTGCACATTCATTTCACTCCTAACGCCACTGAATTAAGATCTACACAAGTCTGAAAACAGGGGTTTCAGTTAAAGGGGTCATATGATGCGATTTCAAGTTTTCCTTTCTCTTTGGAGTGTTACAAGCTCTTGGTGTATAAAGAAGATCTGTAAAGTTGCAAAGACTGAAGTCTCAAAACCAAAGAGATATTCTTTATCAAAGTTAAGACTCTGCCACACCCCCCTAAAACGGCTCGTTCTAACACGCCCCCACATATCTAGGTCACTATGTGGGAATATTTGCATAATGCGCCCAAATGTTCACACAAAGAAAGAAGGTGTGGTTTCAGTAACCGCAGTTAATGTTGAAGCAGCATGTCAGGGAGACGCTGTGTTTCTCTGCGAAAGCAAAAGCACTTTATTTGGCCTCTTGACAGTAGATGCAATGAGGAATCGTTAGTTAAGATTTATTTACAACAGAACAGCACAAACCTATTTTGAAAGATGAAGCTCGCGATTATGGTAAGGGGCGTTACATTTCCGACGAGTGCTTGCGGTGTTCGGCCAATCACAATGCACTGGGTCAGCTGGCCAATCAGAGCAGACTGCGCTTGTCGGAAGGAGGGACTTTGTAGAAAACGAAGCGTTTGAGAGAGGCGGGGCATAGAGGACCTACAATAATGTACAGTATTTGAAAAATAATGTGTTTTTTGAACATTAAAGCATGTCAACATATTCTGTTACACCAAATACACAAAATAATGATCTTTAAAAAAGCATCATATGACCCCTTTAAATACGGTAGAAAAGTTCATTAAAGGTAATTATTCACAGATCGGTCAGGATGACATGCATAAACTCAATGACTTCACAGTAACCAAGTTTTACTGAAAATTGTTACCTTTAAAACTATTTAAAAACAAGTAAGAAAAAAGTACAAATTTAATTAAAGCTGAGCTGTTATAAAAATGTAGAAATATATATATTATATATATATATATATTATTACTGTCTTTTTTATAAGTATATTATACTTAGAGACACACAAATTTACATAAACACTTGTATATTTATATATAAATAAAGGTAAATAAAATATTTTTTTTTTTATCATGTACTGTATATAATGAAATAATTATATTATATAAATTATGTATTATAATAATGTCAATAATTTATTCCATCCTTCATTCAGTTATTAATGTTAATCTTTATCGATTAGTTGTTGAGTAACTAAATAGATTAACTGAACTGAAATGAATTATATATTTGAATAATTACATTGAAAATAATTAAATTGCCTCAACCCAAAAGGAACTGATTGGATAATTATTCATTGCCAATGAATTTATCTTATTTCATTGAGCAATTAAATAAATTTCCAAATAATAAAATAAATAATAATAATAATACTTCATTACATTTGTTTTTGTTATTATTAGTAGTAGTAATAGTAGTATTAATTATATCGTTATTAGGGTTGGGCATCGTTTGAATTTGATAAATTCTGATTCCGATTCCAATGTGATTAAAAAATGATATTAAACATATTTATTCTGTCTATTTTTGCAAACCATTTAGTTGCAGCTGATTACCATGAACAAAAATCAACAGGCAATATAAAAACTGGACTCGTTTAAGAACTGTTTGTGTGCAAAATAGAGCTGCATTATTCTGGATATTTTTTTTTTTTTAAATGGAAGTTTTTTTTTAATTATTATTATTATTATTTTTTTTTTAAATGGAAGAAAAAAACAATTAGACAACTAAAGTAAACAAAGATGTACTTGTTACATTACTGGATGAATCAGTGTTTTTGAACAAATCTCTTGTATGATTCAAAGACAAATACATTTTAACAGCCCCTTTTCGCCACCTACTGGCGTAACAATGTAATCGATAAATCTTTATTTAAAGTGTCAAATTACTTTCAAAAGGTGATTTACTCTATTTTAATCGCTACCATACACATCGTACACACACAGTTTATATCTGAACTATAAACTTTTATCACAGTACTTCTGTGATTATTTAAATGTTTGTAACACAGAAATAATGATACTGTGTGGCTGAAAAGACTGTGAAGCCGTTTCACTCATACATGACAGCTGCGGCAGCGTGAACGCAGATTTAAAGGAGACATATTATGCCCCTTTTTACAATATATAGGACAGAAAGCGGCTGTCACAGCATGCGAGTACTAAACTAAGTTCTCATTCACACACGAGTTTACGTTAAAAACACACATGAGTAACAAAAACAGTCGATTATGTCTGTGAAGATAAACAGCGGGGAAATAAATCGCATGTGTATATTAGATCTGTGTGGCAGCAGCAATATACAGTAAATAAATCAATAAATCCACTGCTCTCTCGTCTCCTCTGAGGCTGGGACTCTAAATAGTCTTCTGTGCTCATCTAAATTATTATCTCATTAAATTATGAATTATTTTATAAAATTATCTGTGCAGCCAATGACAGAACAGTTAGCATGTTTTGCTCAAACTTTCGCCATGGCATTAGAGCTGGTACACCGTTGTCGCTTGTGAAATCAAAATGATGGCGCCGTGGGTGCAAATTTACAGATTAAGGGGCGGTAATATTATAATGAGATCCCTTTGCCACATCACCAAGGGAGCGAAATCAGATGCGCTCGTTTTCTCAAAAAAAGGCTTACCAAAACAAAGTTACTGGGTAGGCATGGGCCGGTATGAGATTTTGACGGTATGATAACCTTAAGCAAAAATATCACGGTTTCACGGTATTGTCGTTACAGCTCTAAAATGTGTTATTTTTAAATGACTGGGTAAAAAAAAAAAAAAAC
>NW_015542392.1:106269-110005 GCF_001515605.1 Sinocyclocheilus anshuiensis | reverse complement strand
CATCTTTATTTAACCTAAATCTGTAATTACAGTTATTTAATTTTAGTTATATAATTCATATACATATCATTTACATATATCATTTCATATAATTTAGTTATATAATTTCATATACATAATTTGAAGCAAAAACAGAATGTTCTGACCAGCTTTGTGAAATTATACTACATGCCTGAACGAAACAAATAGCAGAAACACATTCATATAAACCCCCAAATCAATATTGAGGATTTTCTTCCAATAGTTCTTGCATCATGAACAGTGAGTGATCTGCCTGCTACAGTATTTTTCTCTGTGTGTCCGTCTTCAACGTCTCTGGCCTGTGTTAACGGCCGTTTACAGACTTCATATTTTCACATAAAATAACATTTTGGAAAACGATTGCATTGCAATGCAATTCGTGCAAGTCCAGAACAGAGACAAGTTGCTTGCAATAAGACAAAAAACGTCCGGTTGCCGATCGTGTGAGTTCCAGGGGCAGCTCCTTAAGTTCGGCCATCCTACACACATGTGACTGACCGCTCGCTCGCACCAACAGGAGGAGGCTCGTGTTACTCTACACTGCACTCAACCTGAGGGATTCCTACACTTTCAGTCTTTGAGGAGACATGAAAAGCAGCGCATACCGCGGGAACAGTATAACGGAAAATATTAGCTGTTTTGAAACCGTGATATTTTCAAATCGCGGTATACCTTGAAACCGGAAAACGGCCCATGCCTATTACTGGGTTAATCTTTTTCACGTTTCCTTGGTTGGTAGATGCACTGGGGACCTGATTATAGCACTTAAAACCTGGAAAAGTCAGATTTTCATGATATGTCACTTTAAATGTTCAAATCACACTGGTGTAATCATACTCTACATGGATGAACCAAGTGATCACAACGTTGTGATCGTACACGTCAAATGTTGAGGAATGAAACAGACGAATCATTGTAATTTAGGGAGAATCACGTTGGTGTCTGAATCGTGTTCACGATATTTAACGATCTATTAAATTATAGTGCTTTGTCATGTTGGTGGTGACATCTCTCTTGCAACATGTTTAGCCATCACAGATATTATACTTAGCTTTTTTGGCTTCTGATCGCAAGTGTAGCCAAACTTTGGAGCGCTTAGATTAGTGAGCAAGGTCCTGGCAGATCGCTAGCTCTGGTCCTCACAGATGAAGAAAAAAAAAAAGAGAACTGCACACAGGAATCGATAGGCAGAATCGAAATGTTGCGCTTAGATTAGTGAGCAAGGTCCTGGCAGATCGCTAGCTCTGGTCCTCACAGATGAAGAAAAAAAAATAAGAAAAGAGAACTGCACACAGGAATCGATAGGCGGAATCGAAATGTTAATTTTACAACAAGTATCCGATTCCTGACCTTAAGTATCCGATTCTGGAATTGGAATCGATTTTAGATTCCCAACCCTAATCATTATTTAAGACATATTATAATTATTATTAATATTATTATAAAACAACAACAATTATTATTAATATTTTTGATTGGATAATGAAATTCATTGTCAGTTATTTTTATTATCTATTGTTAGTTGATACATTTAATACATTTTTTGATAAACTGAAAAATAAAACTAAAATTTACATATCGTAATAATCAGATTTAAACAGCGGGCTAATACAATTCATGGTCATTTATTTCTATTACCGATTAGTTGAATAATTCAACTGGAATTAATAACATATTACATAGTAATTTAATTGAAAGGAATTTCGATCCATCAGGAATAGACTGGATGATGAAATGTTGTATTTGTATGACGGTGGCATCTCACCCTCCTCTGACAGCGGTTTGTCTTTGGTCTCTTGGTCCATCTGCTGACACCAGGCCTCCATGCGCTCGGTCTCGGCCTGCAGAAGCTTCTGGAACCAGCACCCGTCCCTGAGGCACGCCGCGCCCCCGGGCTGCTCCACGGCCCCGTTCACGCTCCCGGCCTGCAGAGACGGGTCAGGTGGCGGGAGGGAGGATGGGTCCAGCGCCGGGTCCAGCTTCTCCTGCAGCAAGGGTTTGAGAACACTGCCCCAGTCCAAACTCTGGTGGGGCGTCTTGTTCTGCGAGGGTTTACCGTCGGACTGCTCCTGAGATTCAGCCTCCGTCGTCTCCTGTCTAGACGCCATGCTAGTGAAGCGACTGAGTCTGGACACACAGAGAGAAGAGACCCGTTAAAGACACCAACCAACACTCAAACTACACACTTCCATTAGTTTATGAATTTTCTGTTATTATTTCTGTTATTCATTTCTGTTATTATATCTTAACTAATTAAGAATTTTAAATAGATTTATAAATATCAATTTGACAAATATCAATAAAGCCTCCCTAGTTTACATGTTGTTAGATATTCTCCATTTCATTGGACTGTCTTAGAAAATAAAAAGCAAAAATGAGGAGCAGAGACTGGGAACGCGGGCCGGGAGAAAGACAGACAGCTGGTGTGTGGGAGACAGCACACTTACAGAGAGACATGTAAATGAGAGAGATATGAAAATAGACTGCAACGGAGAGTGCCAGGAAACAAAGCGAGTGGGAGATGCGCGCAGAATCTCATTATCATCTGCCGTCTGCACTGAATCATTATTTGTGAGTGTTTTCAGTGCCATACATGGCTGAGAAACTCTGCTGCTGCCTCTTTCAGAATCGGCTGCACACAATCCACCTGCCACAAGAGAAACAACTCAGATCCAATACATCTAGAATTTAAAGTAGTTATGAATCAGCTCTAATGAGCTCAACACAGCACTAAGGTCACTGACTGATTCAGCGAAACGGCTTGAGTCTAAAGGGGTCGTTTGATGAAAAACAGGTTCTTTCCTGCTCTTTTGAAAAGTCTGATATGCTATGTGACGTAGTCAATATTCATAACTCACACCTCCCTCGCTAGTTTACCCAGAGCATTTAAATGAGAGTAAAATACAAAACCTCTCATTCAGAATTAGTCATGGTGTGTCAGATTCATGAGCTCGTTAACATACAACCGCCAACATTTACATATCAGAGCCTACGGTATTCAACAAATAAGCCTGAATGACTGTATGAATTGAATATATAAGATCATAAATTGATTTCTACACATCCTATAACAATACAGACCATATCTACTACGTTATAAAACATTCTTTCATAAATAAAAAAAAATGCATAAATACCAATAAAATTTTAAACATGATTATTTATATATAAAATAAAATAATTTACATTTTTAGAATTGTAAAATATCATACAATTTTACACAACCAATAAAATTGTACGTTATTGTTTGTGTAATATATGTGACCTGGGATGGCAAAATGAGTCACAATGAGTACATTTTCAAAAATGTGTTACTGTAAGATCCTTTTCATGGCTTATCGCTCTTAATAACTCTTTTAACATCAATCAAGTCCTGCCATTTATTTTCTCATTCCTGCATGTTCCTTTCAAAACCGAAACTAAAACGTCAGACGCAGAAGTGCTTCACTTGGATAAACAACTTTTTCAAACAAAGAAGGTACAGAAAACATACAAATAAGGATAATTTTAGATGTTTAATTACTATGTGGAGCACTGGGTTCACTAGACAAGGCCTTAATGGACTCATTTTTGTGAAAATTCAACCAAATTGACATTTTTCAGCTGACGTTATTGCCTGTGCCGCTGGTAACAAAACAGATCGGCTCAGAATCGGAAAGAAGTTAGACTGACCGGCTGATCATGAGGAAAATCTTCCGATTCCGATCCCTGGCCG
>NW_015542392.1:89286-106023 GCF_001515605.1 Sinocyclocheilus anshuiensis | reverse complement strand
GTTTCGTGAACCTAGGAGAGGAGGTAATTCTGACTTTGCTATGACAATCTGGCGCTTCTGAATCAGCTACTTTTTTGTTATTAGTTTAAGTATCTGCTATTGACTGTTCAAAAGTTTTGCACATCGTGTGTGTGCGCGAGCGAGCGAGAGAGAGAGAGAGAGAGAAAGAGAGCGCGAGAGAGAGCGCTGTTGACTGTTCAAATACGAGCGAGAGAGAGAAAGAGAGAGAGAGAGAGAGAGAGAGAGAGAGACAGCATTATCATCTGTGGATCCTTCCACCTTATTTCGTCTACTCATATACACAGCCATCTTTGCCCTTCCCAAAATGAAATTGAAAAGCTGACATTGCTCTCTCTTTCTCTGGGAATACCTATAGCCTAAAATAAACAACTGTTTGGAAAAAACTACACCAAACAATTTAAAAATATCTTCCAATATTGAGAACAGTGGCAAGAGACGACAGCAATCCATAAAACAGTGAAAAATTGTCTCACAAAAAGTACAAAAAGGGCAGTCATGATTAATATCAGAGTTTAACACAGAAATAAAAGCATTGACAGCTAAGGCTGAATGTAAAATCCTCCATTGCAAATCAGCAACTTTCTTCAACAATGAAGGTTTATACAGCGCTCTCCATTCAGGTCCAACACCATCAATCAAACCTAAACGAGCTCTCCATGGAGTGTCAATTTTTCCATTTAATTTATCTTTGTTCAAAATTTTAACAATCAATCTGTATAACAATTTCTTATCAGCATCATGCACAAATGCATTAGAATTATCAGTTTTTAGAAAAAACCATTAAAGCATGTCAACATATTCTGTTACACCAAATACACAAAATAATGATCTTTAAAAAAGCATCATATGACCCCTTTAATTTCAAACACTCGACTGACGTTATTGAAGTGAGTTTGGAGTAAAAACATGTTATTAAATGTGGTATTTTCACGTGCTTTCAGATGGAGCAGCATTTACTACACAGAGCCGTAGTTCACTGAGAAGCTACGCAAACAGCTGTAATTATCGCGAACGATTTCTTCGATTTCATAATCCCATTAATATATCGTCTGCAAATTTTTTTGCGTAGCTTGTCAGAGAACTACGGCTCTGTGTAGTAAATGCTGCTCCATCTGAAAGCACATGATGGAGATTTACTACTGATTACAGAACCGGCTTTACTGATAAGATACGCATGATAATCGCATGCGATTTATGGAACAGCCCTAGCATAAAAGCATAATGACGACATCATAAATATTCACACACACACACCTGAATGCCAATGGAGGAGAGTTTTCTTTTGGGCGGGGCTTGCGGTTTGTTGGGTGCCACTGTGAGGCTTGCGGGCTCGTTTTTGGAGTCTGGGGCAGGAGAGGGCGGGACAATGGCGGGAGGAGGCGTGGTCACTCTGGCGCTGGGCAGGGGCACGGGTTCCCGCGGGGCAGGGATGGGGGGCAGGATGGGCTGCCGCTTGGCGCACTTGACCAGACTCCCTGTCTGAGAGCTGGCGATGCTGTCGGAGGAGTTGCTGCGTCCTGATTGGCTGTTGACCTCGCTGCGCTGGTCCTGGCTGTCCAGGTACGTGTCCTGGGCCGATTCGGTGCTGCTCTGGACCGTCACCGCGATGTAGGGTTTGAAGGTGGTTCGAGGAGGAATAGGCGGAGGATTCTTCTTACAGACGGCCGTACACGTGGAGACTGAAAAACACAAGAAGATGGACTGTCAGAATGCTGCCACAACCCCAGTACAAAGTCTCTTCACACGTCTTTTCCCAGCAGCCCCTGCTTTGGAGCCACTGGAAGAGATGAGACAAAGCCAGGCATTTACATACTGAAATCTGGACAGCATTCCGCTCATGCCAGACTGCGTCAGGAATGTGTCGCCCACAAAACATGGGCTGAAATCTGCTGACGAGACTCTGGGTTTGGTATGGCGTGTCATGAAGCCTGATGATAATGCTCGGCGGTGTATTATTAGCCTGCTGAACAGTGTAGGAGAAGCTACTTTGAAAGCTACTTTGAAAGCTGGTAGGCGGTAGGACCAAAATCTATTCCACCGTATGAGTCATTTTAAATCACCATACAGTTATTTTTGCTGGAAATTATATAACAAAATCATACAGAGATGGGCCAGTGTTTGACAATCTAGTGGCTTAAATACTTAAAAAAAAAATTTGTTTTATCAGATTATTGGTAACAATTAAAGGGTAAGTTTGATATCAGTGCAGAAACAGCTACATATTATGAAAATAAAAGCAAAGAAAAACACTCAAAACCTCACAAATATGAATCAAAGAGCCATGTGTGACAGATAAAATACAAATTAACAGTAAAAAAAAATTATATTATATATATATGCTGCCTTGATGAACATAAGAAAATATTAAAATGTCAAAAGATGTAAAAACTAAAAAAAATAAATAAATAGACTCCAAACTGAAATATATATCTGAAATCCCTGAACTGAAAAACTAAAAAATTCCAACAACACAGAGCCGTTGTTCACTGACGAGCTGTGATTTTTTGCGCAGCTCATCAGTGAACAACGGCTCTGTGTAGTTAATGCTGCTCAATGTGAAGCACGCAGGTGATGGAGATTTACCGCTGATTACAGAACCGGCTTTACTGATAAGATGTGCGTTAAATATCGCATGCGATTTATCGCGCAGCCCTAATTTGAATAATTACTGTCTAACACAGCTGATGACAGATCAATTTGATACGAGTTCTGTCAACACTGAAGAACAGAATTGGACTAAAATATTACATTAATCAACAGTTTTGCGACGAGCACAAAAACCTGTGTTACTGAGCAATCAGGGCTAATATCTGCCCTCCCTCAAGAGGTTCGCGAACAATTCTCCTCTGTCTTAGCCGTGCTGTATAAAGGACTCAGTGCCAGGACAAGTCCAACACCGGACTGTGGGGCTCAGAGACAATATTGGAAAAATCTGTTTCCTCTGTCTGGCATTGTGCGCTGTGCTCGCCGTTTGGTGCCAGGACAGATGCTTCACAGCAGTCTATGACCATTTGTTTGTCGATACAGATGAAATGGGAAGATTTGATGACAAAGAGCCAATCTAAATACAAACCAGTCAAAAAGCATGGGTGCTGTCAGAATGAGTGTCCAACAGCTGATAAAAACATCACAACAATCCACACCACTCCAGTCCATCAATTAATGTCTTGTGAAGCAAAAACTTGCATGCTTATAAGAAACAAATCCATCATTAGGTTGTTTTTAACATCAAAACGTTGCTTCAGGTTAAAATACGATACAATAATCTATAATACTGCTTTCTCCAGCGAAAACGTCATCTCGTCTGAATCAGGAGAGAAATCTGCACAGATCAAGCATTACAATCAAAAACAGTCCAAAACAGCTCTAAACAAATATGTGGGTGGATTTTGATGTGAGAGACAACAGGAGATGGATGTTTTCTCAGAAGGAAGCATTATTTTGGATTATGTACTCATATTTTAGCCAGAAGCAAAGAATTGAAGTTAAAACATCTAAGTGACGGATTTGTTTCTTACAAACACACAGCTTTTGTCTTCACAAGACATTAACTGATGGACTGGAGTGGTGTGGATTGCTTGTGGATTATTGTGATGTTTTTATCAGCTGTTTGGACTCTTATTCTGACAGCACCCATTCACTGCAGAGGATCCATTGGTGAGCATTTCTCCAAATCTGATTTGTGGGCGAACTGTTCCTTTAAGGAAAACAATAAACCCCACAGTAACGAAAGTGCAACGGCTAATTATTCCCGCTGACAGCTATTGAACAACTGACTTCAGCTTGGCTTCTCTGAGATGTAGTGGCAATTTAATTAAACACTTTTATACTTTGAACAAATCTCAAAGCAGCACCGAATTAATCACATCTCGACCTCCCTCGAGAACTTCAACAGTCGTGAATAAAACAGTAGCTTGCTCTTAATGTCTGGTACTTTGCACTGAGGGTGATATGAGTTTATGACACAGTTGGGGCTCAGATCCAGATTAACGGCATTAGAGCCAGTCGCTCTGCCCCGGGGCCCCGGCCAAACCTCACATGGCCTTTCTATGAACACACAGAGGACAAGCACCAAAATATGACCAGACTGAGACACTGTGGCTTCTGTGAAACACAAAAGGAGAAACTCTGACATATCTTTATGCAACTCTCAATCATATGACACTTCATCATGACCACGTGTCAAAAAGCCATCGTATGACTTCAGAAGACACGAAACATACAGTCAATGTGGACTAGTTTTATGATGCTTTTTTTGGCGCTTAACAGGCACTTTATTGCCTAGATGATATTAAAATGCTTAGTTTTATTATAAAAAGCTCTGTAGTTTTAAAACATATAATGCAATGCAATACAATGGAAGCTCTCCAAAAGCCTGATGCACTGTTTCATGCATAAGACCTTAAATTATTTTGTGCTGCAATGGAAAAATAACAGCATACAGGTTTGAAAGAACATAAGGGCGAGTAAATGATTTAAAGCATGTTGGAAATCAACAACTAAGTTCTCCACAAACACTTTAACCCTATAAAGCTACTGTATCATATTTAAAACATGAATTTCTATGGCCACCAATGATAAAACATTGCTGAACTTTTTCCTGATTATGCATACATCATTTTTAAGAAAGATCATGTTCAAATGCGAGTATCCAATTTGACCATCAGGCATTTGAGGAATGTTTATTTGTTCATTTCTCAATCATCATTGTATTGCATTGCATTATATGTTATGACCATAAAACTAAGCATTTAAATATCATCTTACTAAGACGTTTTTGGGAGATAGGTTATAGTGTGAAAATAGGTATTTATATGCATTTTATGTAAGTATCTGCTATACTGTTATAAAGATCTCATTGATTAACATTGCAAGCTATCAGAATTTCATCTCTTTGCCATATAAACATCTGCATCAAATTGTATATTTTTGCCCAGCTTGGGCCTCGAATTAAAACAGAGCTAGAGATTAGTCAGAGCTGTTTTTTTCCTCCAGGTTCTCATTATATCATACTATACGAGTCATAATAGCCTGGTGTATCAAATATGATGCTCATACGCAAACTTTTTTAAATTATTATTTTTACTGAAAATTAAACTAGTTTTACTTTAAATTTAGAACATTGTTGGAGTGAAAAAGTCAGTCTGACTCCATGCCTTTGAGTATCTTGAGTGATGTCGCAATTAAATTATAAATCTGCCCTTGGTCCATACAAGCCATAAACGCAAAGACATAACAGACTAACTTACACTACACAGACATGGCCCGTCCTTTTCATCACATTCACACTTGTTATCCTTATTAGGACGTGTTTTTTAGATTAGGTGCACATCTTCTCTCCAAAGCACAGCAAGTGTTTACCAAGAAGAGAAACAGTCTAGTGAAAGTAGGACAAACTAGTGTGTATGGCTGAAAATATAGAGTACAATCAAACTTTTCCAACATTTCTCCATGCAATCTCATGATTGAGGAGAGAGCAACTTATGTTTGGGTTTAGATATGAGTCCTGCATCCTTTACATATTCAGCATAAACCAGGGCAGCAAGAACAATGCATGCTCTCTTCAAATGTTATATTATCTCTCCCTGACTTTGCAATGCAAACAATGGCATTCAATTCAAAACACAGAGCACAGAAACCGGCCTTTGTGTGGCTGGATTCAGATCTCACACGTGCAGTGTTGATCCAGACGCATGCAATGCTCTGAAACAGTATTTTGCACGCGTGAAATGCAAGCTGTCATGTCCAGGTAGGCAATGCTGCCATGCTTTGCCTGTCTAGACAGATGCATCAACATACACACACCTCCAGAAGCCACAACAACATGCTAACGTGAGCTAACCTGCTAATGCAATTAAAATATCACTAAATCTGATATTAAAACGATCAACGGAAATGCATTCCCGATGCTAAATCTCGCTAATCATCAGATGTGTTATTCGTGACTTCCTCTGACCCCGAGCACATGCCAAAACCAGCCCACGCGAGCTGTCTCGAGGCGCTGCGCGCGTTTGTTACAAACATCCACACACCTTTTCCTCTTCCTCTGTGTGTGAAGCGATCAGCGTCGACGACGTACTTCCATTCCGTTACGTAAAACAAAAAAGACACGATTAAAAGATCCACTGAAAGGGTGTTTTTTTGTTCTGTGTTGCTTCCGAACCCACCCGCTATAAAATCGTTCCGTTCAACAGAACCCACCATCCACGTCTCGAGGAGTCGAGGAAAAAGATCCGATCCGGTAATCCGCTTTCAGGACGCGGGATTGGAGAGAGACGCGCTCGAGGCGTTCACTCGCTGCGCTCTCATTGGTCGGTGGGCGGGGCGTACGAGCTTGACGCGGACGAATCAGAATCGCTGTTTGTGCGTCACACAAAATCCCCGCTTTCGCGCGGGTTCTTTCTCTTCAAGCTGTTTAATATTTTCCTTTGAATGTAATGTGTTTTGTTTAATTTTACACCCCTGTCTAGTAATTTATTTGTTTTGTTATTATTATCTTTTTTTAATAAAAAAAAAGCGTTCTCTTTTTTCGGAGTGTAATAATACTACTACGTTAATTACTAACAACATCTTAAGGCATCTGTTATCGAAATCAATCTGGCAAGGCTTCCTGCATCTGAAAACAAACAAACCAAAATTGTAGAAAAAAAATTTTTTTTGTTTTTTTTTTTTACTTATAACATTAGTTTTTATTATACATCGCCCACTGAAGGATATTTATTTATTTATTCATTCATTTTTAGTGCTGTCAAACGATTAATCGCGATTAATCGCATCCAAAATAAAAGTTTTTGTTTACATAATATGTGTGTGTGCTGTGTATATTTATTATGTATATATTATTACACACAGCATATATTTTTAAAACATTTACATGTATATATTTATATTCATATAATTAATATTATATTTAATATATAAATATAACATATATTTCTGAAATATATGCATGCATGTGTGTGTATTTAATATACATAATAAATATACACAGTACACACACATATATTGGCCGCTTCTCAAACAGAAGGCTGCATTCTCCAGAGGTCACATTTGTAGGCTGCATACTTCATAAAGAAGATCTTATTTTAGAATATATTAACAGTTATAAATTTGACCATTATTCTTAGTTAAGCGTAAATTGTTGTAATACGCTTATGACTCGCGAATGTAATGCTCAGTTAACTGAAATAAACCAGGCTTGATGACGTATGCACCCCGCAAATGCGACCTCCGGAGGATTCAGCCTTTCGTTTATGTAAACAAAAACTTTTATTTCGGATGCGATTAATCGTTTGACAGCACTAATTTTATTTAATTGATAGATCCTTGCAAAAGTAGCGACATTATTCAGTAAAATTACTAAATGTTACTAAAACGGCTTATTACGGAATGCTGTTTAATATACTGCTTACTAAGTGAAACAGTATGCATTATTCTGCCATAAACAGTATTTTGCTAAATTGTGGTCACATGACCTCACTACATGTTTAGCTATAATTTAGCAAAATATCAAATTTTGTGTAAACATGTCTTACACTCTGATCAAATGAAAGGGATTGATGCCGATATTACTTCCGAGTGATTCATCACGCCGGGAATAGAAGGTCAAGTCAAGCGCATTAAATTTAATTTAATAAGCTGCTTATTTTATCAAATATATTTGTATGCATATACTGAAAAAAACACAATCGGAACTGCTGTGCACAATAAGCATAGTATAAGAGTAAGAAAGTATGCTATGCCAAATATAGTCATGGAACAGGCAAAAAATAGCACAGGGCTTTTTTTTTTTGTTGCAGAAATGGTAAACAGATGGCCAAGATTATTTTTTTCTTGACAGCTTGCTACCTAAACGAAATAGCATTAGTCAGATTCCTCTCCACAAATAGACTAGATTTCATTATTTGCTATTCTGAGCGTATACAACTGTGCTTTGTACATACACAAGTGGTCAGCCTTATCAACACGTTTCAAGATCATCAAGAAATGATGGGAATGTTGTCTGACTGAATCCATCTGGACTATGTTCGCCTTTCAAATTGTAAGACCTATCAAAATACAGTAAAATGCGATACAAATAAAGTAGATCAACTGCAAAATCAGAACGGTCCACTGGCTGCTGGTTTATTAAGCGTTGTGCCAAACGAATCCGCTTGATGTCGGTTAATTCCTCTGAAAACCGGTTAATTTGCAGTGGAAGTTTTGCTAGAGTCGGTCATTATGGGCCGAGAAACATTAGCCGTTAAGCTGAAGGACTCATCTCCGCAGGACACCACCAGCACTAATGTAGGTCAGAAGATTTTGTGTGTGTGAGAGAGAGTGGGACATCTTGGCAGTGGCCATTTGAGACGTTATAAACTAGTAGCCTAATGGATCTTGTATGGCAGCTTGTTTCTGCCACGGGCAAAAGTTTACATCAATTCTGACTTTTTTCCTCAGAACTACAAGTTATAAATCTCACAATTCAGACTTTTTTCTCTCAATTGCAAGTTTATGTCTCACAATTCTAACTTTTTCCTCAGGGTTGTGAGTTTATGTCTCACAACTGTGAGTTATAAACTCAGAATTGCGAGTTGACTCTTTTCCTCAGAAATGCAAGGTATAAACCCACAATTGTGAGTTTGCATCAATTCTATTTTTCTCAGATTTCTAAGTTTACATCTTGCAATTCTATTTTTTTCTCAAATTTTTTTCACTATTCTGATTTTACGTTTCGCTATTCTCGTTTGTTTCTCGCAATTCCAATTTTTTCTGTATTCTGAGTTTACATTTCGCAATTTTTATTTTTTACTTGCAATTCTGATATTTTTCTATGCATTCTGAGTTTACATCTCACTATTCTAATTTTTTTTCTCGCAATTCTATTATTTCTCAGATTTCTGAGTTTACATCTCAATTCTGACTTTTTTCAGATTTATGATTATACATCTCGCAATTCTGACAATTTTTTCTACAGATTTCTGAGTTTACATCTTGCAATTAATTTTTTTCTCAAATTTTTTTCACTGTATTCTGATTTTACATCTCATTATTCTCATTTTTTCTCACAATTCTGTTTTCCTATATACTCTGAGTTGACATCTCACAATTTTTTTCTCAGGTCTTGAAATTCTGTCTTTTTCTCACAATTCAATTTTTTCTCAAATTTCTGAGTTTACATCTCACAATTCTATTATTTCTCATATTTCATTTTAAATCTTGCAATTAAATTTTTTTCTCAGATTTCTGAGTTTACATCTTGCAAATCATTTTTTTTCTCAGATTTCTGAGTTTACATCTTACAGTTCAGACTGTTTTTTTCCCCAGATGTCTGAGTTTTACTTTTTTTTTTTTTTTTTTTTTACAATTTTTGCAATTTGCAATTCTGAGTTTGTATCTCACAATATAGACTGTCCTTCTCAGATTTGCAAATTCATATCTCACATTTGTGAGTTCATATCTTGCCGTTCTGAATTGCAAGAAAATAAGTCAGAACTATGAGATAAAAAGTCGTAATTATCTTTATTTTTGATTCCGTTGAGGAAACAAGCTTCCATAATCTTGACCAAATGAACTAAGTGAAAAGGACCAAATCCTTCCAAAAGCCTGATTATGTTTGTCTCCAAAATAGACCAAAGTAGACCATACGCCTCATGTGCTTCTACATAAGCCTTCTGAGATGAAATTGGTGAGTAGATGATGAGAGAATTTTCATTTTTGAGGTGAACTATCCCTTTAAGAGGACCATCATGAGACAGTCGTCATGGACTAGTGGCTGTTCTTACCCTCGCACCATGACTCCAGATCATCTGTCTGGACTTGCCCACATGCCGACCTCTCAAAGCAAAAGAGATCCGACTTCACACTAAAGTCTTTATTACTGAGAAAGAAAAACAAGGCCTGTTTGATTTCACTGACACCACCTCTGGAGGCAATAAAATGACATAATGATCAGTAAAAAGTCCGTGAGACCTGTGCTTATCAGGATGTTATTATCTTGCATATTGTGGACTTTGTCTATTTTATCAACACTTTCGTTTTTGCATGTGCAAATTCAGCGCTATCCCTGTGATACATGACAGCCAGGTCAATTTTTTTTTCAGTGGTCGGCATCATTGCTTAAAAGTGTTCAGTGATTATACAGTAATATCAAATGCATCAATCATTCACTGCCTTTTTTTCAGTTTCTCATGTAATAAAATATTTTACTGTAAATGCAGTCATAAACCACAAATGACAACATACAGTACCATTTCAAAGTTTGGGGTCAGTATGATTTTTGACAGAAGTCTCTTCTGTTCACCAAAGCTGCATTTATTTCATTAAACCTAAAATAAAAAAATTGTGAAATATTATTACAAATTTAAATAACTGTTTTCTATGTGAATATATTGTAAACTATAATTTATTTCTGTGATCAAAACTGAATTTTCAGCATCATTACTCCAGTCTTCAGTGTCACATGATTCTTCAGAAATCATTCTAATATGCTGATTTGCTGCTCAAGAAACATTTCTGATTATTATCAATGTTGAAAACAGTTGAAATGAATAGAAAGTCCGAAAGAACAGCATTTGTTTGAAATAGAAATCATTTGTAACATTATAAATGTCTTTACTGTCACTTTCGATTTTGTGCATTCTTGCTGAAAAAAAAAAGTATTAATTTCTCTCCAAAAAAAAAAAATTACAATGACCTCAAACTTCTGAACGGTACTGTAACAGTGAAAAAACTATTTTATGATGAATGCTATGAATGCAAGCTTATATTTCACCGCCCCCAAAAAATAAATAAAATATATTTAACTCAAAGAAAAATTAAGACATTTATGATTTATGATGTTTAAAAAAATTAAAGATATGTAATTTAAATAGTAAAATACTTATATATCATGATATTATTTGTTTTGTCTGGCTTTTATTTTATGCTGGTGTAAATTATTCATAATACAGTATGGATATTTACTTAATGAGAATTTAAGGAAGAAAAGTGCATCGCTGTCACGAAAATAATGTTACAATGGAAACAATCTTAACGGTCATAAAACAGGCTTGACTTTCTTTACACAAAATGTAATCAGTCTTTTCTTTTGATTTTGCTGTAGTTTTTACGGTAAGCAGCAGGTCCATGAATGTGATCCTGTATGAACGTGTGCTTGTTTATTACTCACCGGTGGCGCTGCTGTAGCTGCTGATGGATGAGGTTATAGGTGGCGTCTCGTCGTAGTCCACGGAGCCCGTATCGTCGTCTTGAGAGCAGCCGGCCTGGATGGCGCGCAGGTAACTGTGGCTCCGGGAGCGGAAGCAGGTAGGTGTGGGCAGATCCAAGGCCTCCAGCGCCTGAGAGTCCAGCTGACGGTACGCCGCGCTGCTCCGGTAGCCCTGCTCCACCTGAAAGGACACGTGCAGGTTGAAACATCCCGAAACTGTTGAAACAGACGGCCGCTGCCCACCCACAAGCGCGCCTCGCACGGGCTGAGATGCGGCCGGCGCTTTAGGGTGGACTGACGCATGGTCGTGCGGACATGAAGAGGAAACGGCAGGTGTGCTTGAGTGCTTTCCATTCAGTCTAATGCGACAAATGATGTGGCTTAAAATGAAAAATCCTTAAATGTATTCCTTTCACAGTTGTACTGATCCTCGTCTGTGGATGAGGAGTTTGCTTTATAAATTGGTATAAAATGCTTTTAATTTAGACAATTTTTTCACCCCCCAAAAAAAAAATTTCAGAAAGCTCCCTTACACTTGGGAAAATTGTTAAATA
Source organism: Sinocyclocheilus anshuiensis (assembly GCF_001515605.1). Taxonomy (NCBI): domain Eukaryota; kingdom Metazoa; phylum Chordata; class Actinopteri; order Cypriniformes; family Cyprinidae; genus Sinocyclocheilus; species Sinocyclocheilus anshuiensis. Next base: position 94,260 of record NW_015542392.1, on the reverse strand, counting down.
AAAAATAATAATAAAAAAATAAATAATATTGTTTGTATTGTTTTGTATCGGTCTAGCAAACAATGTAATTAAACCTATTTCAAATATAATATAATATAATATAAAAAGAAAATGTATTTTTCTTAAAGAAAAGTTAATTCTGTTTTAGGTCTAATAATATGTTTTGGACCATGACATTACTGTTTGTCATTTTTTAAATAACAAAATACTGTATTGTGGAAAAAAAAATAAATACTTGTAATTTAGACCATATTTCACCACAAAGTCTCATTCAAAAAACTCCCCTACAGCTGGGAAAATTGTAGAAAAATATTAATTGAAATAATATTAAAATATTTATAATATAATATAATATAATATGGAAAAAAGTTAATTCTATTTTAAGTCTAATAATATGTTTTGAACTGCTTAAGATATTTAAAAATAAATACTGTATTGTGGATAAAAACTAAATATATGTTATTTAAATAGTAAAATATTTATACAACATTATAGTATTTTTTGTCCGGCTTCAACATTAATTTATGTTTCTGTGATACAGCGTTTTTATTTAGAATCTAATGAGAATCCCCACTAAAACTTACAAAAGTACAATTTTTATGTCTGCATTACGAAAATAATGACACAATGCAAACAACAACAAAAAAGCCTTCAATAAAAAGCCTTGTTTTTAATATCTATGCAAGTAATTTTGCTTTTCCTTCTGCTTAAATATAATTTTAACTTTTGTTTTGCTCCAAATTCATCAGGCAGAATGCAGAAAACGCCTCAGAGAGTCAATCAACGGCAAAATGATTCAGTTGAATATTTAGGTCTTTCCAAACTAGCCTGCAAACAAAACACAATCACGGGTCACACTCTCTCAAAGCCTAACAGCAAAGAGTAAAGAGAGAGTTTGTGTTTGTTCGTCCAGCAGGAGACACTTCTCGCAGAGACACAACAGAACAGGAGTGTTATGTGAGTTTGTCAAGGGTAAACCCCAAAAATTAAAAGCAAACTAACAGTAAAACACCTCAAACTGCACCTTTAGAGCTCACTGAGTTAGAAATCACAAGTCAATTCCCAGGAAAAATACTTGTAAGTGCTGCAAATTAGCTGCTGTCCTAATTTTTCCTGACTTCTTTCCCTTTGATCCCAGCATCCAACAGCATCTCAGAAACAACTTCTGAATCATCCATCAGCCTTCACAGCACATTATCCCATTCAGCAAACCAGATCAATGCTCTTTCCTCTTAAGAAAAGGTTTCGGAGCCTCGTCTCGCTTCAGGAGTCTTGATGTCTCCATCAGTAGAGCGAACGTTTGAGTATCTCGTCCTGAAAACATGCCCTCCAACTGATTTCCCACCCTCCGTGTCTCCTTAAACTAGCTTAAGGATGTCTTACAGCATTTTAATCTGGAACACTCCGTTCCTGAGGTCAAGTGAACAGCAAAACCTCTCTGACACATTTTAGCGTTTGCTCTGTGATGCAGAGCGCACACATTTACAAGAGGTTTAACATCTGTAGAAGTACATGTGAGTGGCGTTGACAGAGCAAAACTCTCTGCTAGGATGCTTTGCTGCTGTGGTTTCTAGAGTGTTGCTATGTGGTTGCTACGGTGTTGCTATGTGGTTTCTAGAGTGTTGCTATGTGGTTGCTGGAATGTTCTGGAGTTGCTATGTGGTCACTAGGCTGTTCTAGGGGGTTGCTATGGTGTTGCTTTATGGTTGCTAGGGTGTTTTGGGCTTTGCTATGGTGATGCTAGAATGTTCTGGAGTTGCTATGTGGTCACTAAGCTGTTCTAGGGGGTTGCTATGGGGTTGCTTTATGGTTGCTAGGGTGTTTTGGGCTTTGCTATGGTGATGCTAGAATGTTCTGGAGTTGCTATGTGGTCACTAAGCTGTTCTAGGGGGTTGCTATGGGGTTGCTTTATGGTTGCTAGGGTGTTTTGGGCTTTGCTATGGTGATGCTAGAATGTTCTGGAGTTGCTATGTGGTCACTAAGCTGTTCTAGGGGGTTGCTATGGGGTTGCTTTATGGTTGCTAGGGTGTTTTGGGCTTTGCTATGGTGATGCTAGAATGTTCTGGAGTTGCCATGTGGTCACTAAGCTGTTCTAGGGGGTTGCTATGGTGTTGCTTTATGGTTGCTAGGGGGTTTTGGGCTTTGCTATGGTGATGCTAGAATGTTCTGGAGTTGCTATGTGCTCACTAGGCCGTTCTAGGGGGTTGCCATGGTGTTGCTTTATGGCTGCTTGGGGGGTTTGGGCTTTGCTATGGTGATGCTAGAATGTTCTGGAGTTGCTATGTGCTCACTAGGGTGTTCTGGGGGTTGTTTGTGACCTGGCCCATGGTGGAGCCTCGTCCCAGTGTAGAGCAGCGCTGACCGAATCCCCCATCAGCGTCCCAGTGCTGCAGACCCGCCTCATCCGCTCCCATCAGACAGTCCAGGTTATCCAGGCTGCGATTGGTGGAGACCTCGCATAGAGACGGCATACAGCTGAGGGAAACACACACAAACACAGAATGATGTGCTCACTAGGGTGTTCTGGGGGTTTCTGTGGTGTTGCTATGTGGATACTAGGGTGTTGGATGACTAGGGTGATGCTATGTGATTTCTAGGGTGTTGTCGTCTGGTCACTAGGGTGTTCTGGTGGTTTCTATAGTGTTGCTATGTGGATACTAGGGTGTTCTAGGGATGGCTAGGGTGATGCTACGCTGCTGCTATGTGGTTGCTACAGTGTTGCTATGTGGTTTCTAGAGTGTTGCCATGTGGTTGCTAGGGTGTTCTGGAGTCACTATGTGGTCACTAGGGTGTTGCCATGTGTTGCTATGTGGATACTAGGGTGATGCTATGCTGTTGCTATGGTGTTGTTATAAGGTTTCTAGGGTGTTGCCATGTGGATACTAGGGTGTCTAGGGATGCCTAGGGTGATGCTATGCTGTTGCTATGGTGTTGTTATGGGGTTTCTAGAGTGTTGCCTTGTGGTTGCTAGGGTGTTCTGGAGTTGCTATGTGGTCACTAGGTTGTTCTTGGGGTTGCTATGGTGTTGCTATGTGGATACTACTAGGCTGCGATTGGTGGAGATCTCAGAGATGGCATACAGCAGAGAGAAATAAACACAAACACAAGAGAATGAGTGCAGGGAACCTTTGCATCCATCTTCCTTGTGCCACTCTGCAAATAACATTTTATTTTATTTTCAGTAGCAAGCGAGAGCCAGGTGCAGCACAGAGGAACAGTTCTGACCAACTTGATCAAGCTAAAAAAAAAAATAAATAAAATTAAATGAAGGTCAGTGAGGATTTAGTCAGGATGGTGGTGGAGGTGTTCGTCATGCATCGGGATGTTTTGCAGTGAAGTTTAGGACTCAGGACAGGAAAGTGCTTTCATTGGACAGAGTGAGAGTGCGTCTGAGTGGTCACATGATCAGACGGAGGCGGGGCTAAACACTAACCTGTGCAGGTGCGGCACTGAGGCGGCGCTCTGCAGAGGATACCAAACCACTCCGAACTGCTTCTGCATGAAGGGACAGGGGCTCGGCCTGATAGGAAGGGCCGTTAAATGACCATCCAACATCAAAGTCTGCTGTTTGTGTCTAAGATTCATTAACAACTGACTCAACTGCATAACTTTCCTAGGAAATTAATCACAAATTATGTATTTCAAGCTTCAATCCAAACTCTAAACCAATTATTTTTCTTGTTTCTAACATCTCATTGAAAAATATGTTGTTCTAGGACCAACAAGGATGTATAAAAATAAGAAATAACTTCATTTTTAAAAGTTTTAGTTTACTTTAATGCTTATTTTAAATCATTTAGAGGTTTGCTGAGGCCCCCGGTTGAAAACTACTGCACTATGGTTATGTTTGGAAATGAATACTAGCATATTAGCTTTTTATGTTAGCATATTCGTAAGACAATAATTTGACAATTTGGATTGTGCAAAACCAACAACATTACAGCAGCATCAGAGCGTCTTAATTAGGCTGCGTATCATTTTATTTTAATATTAAAAATGAATTGGAAATCTCTTCTCATATGAAGCTTTTACCAATCAACATGTCAACATGCTGCCATCTGCTGATCATAATGAATGCGTTCCTGATGCCATCAATGCGGAGATGTTCAGTTTAGGATATTTATTAAGATGAGATACTAGTAATACACCCTCTGTGATGTGATCATGTGCATAAAATTGTCCAGCAATTATCACATAAAAGAATCTAATGAATTTAATGTCATGTGGAGCTTTGTGTAAGTTCATAATGTAGTGTGTAAAAAGGTTATTATTATAGTTAACTGAAACTAAAACTAAAGCCATAAAACACATTTCGGTTGCCTGAAGTAAAATAAACATAAATTAAAATATATATATAAAAAACTTATTTTATTTCAGCTAGTTGCCAAGGCAACATTCCTAAATTCTAATCTAATTTAGTTTAACTTGCTGTACTACAATAACTAAAACTAAAACTTAATTAAAAAAATAATAAAAAACTATATAAACATACATAAAAATGACTAAAATCTTAACTAAATTCAAATGAAAAACATAAAAATAAAAACTATTTGAAAATATAAAAACTATAATAGTATCTCAGTGACACTAAAATAACACTGATTATAGTTTACTAAAAATAAAACCATAAAAATGTGTTACTTTAAATAAAATAAATGTTAACTGAAATAAAATAAAGAAATTGAAAAACTAAAATCATAAAAACTATATCGATACGTATTTTAACAACAAAAACACAACAAAATTACAAATATTTTATTTTTTTAATTAAAATGAAACGGGAAACATAAAAATAAACTCTAATTGAAAATATTAATATTAGAATCATAATAGCATCTTAATGATACAAAAAAAAAACAATGATTGTAGTTTACTTAAAATAAAACCATGAAAACATTTTGCTACATGAAATAAAATAAACATTAATTGAAAAAAAAAAAATTTATAAAAAAAAGCTATATTAACATAAAAAAA
>NW_015542392.1:88666-89030 GCF_001515605.1 Sinocyclocheilus anshuiensis | reverse complement strand
TGGATTCTACACATTTAAACAATTCAGATAAGTTATCTAGAATTATTTATGGAGCAGATAAAATACATATAATGTATGTATGTGTGTTGTGGTTTATATTTATATGTTTACTTAAAATAAAACCATGAAAACATTTTGCTACATGAAATAAAATAAACATTAATTGAAAAAAAAAAACATTTATAAAAAAAAGCTATATTAACATAAAAAAAAAAATACTAATAACAGTTACAAAAAACAACAAATCACTAACACTTTTAAGTAAAATTAAAATAACAGATAATACTAAATAAAAACTAATTAATTAACTAATTAATTGTGTGTGTGTGTGTGTGTGTGTGTGTGTGTGCAGTGTGTGTGTGTA
>NW_015542392.1:75771-88250 GCF_001515605.1 Sinocyclocheilus anshuiensis | reverse complement strand
TGACACTATAACAAATTCCTTGTATGTGCAAACATACTTGGCAATAAAGCTCTTTCTGATTCTGATTCTGATAATAATTTATTACTCAATTATCATTTTGACATATCTTTTCTTTATTTAAAAGCTGAAATGTGAGGTTTACCTTTTTATTATACTTTTTCAAAGCTTTATTTCAACATTTACATCATTGGTAATGTTATTGTTTTAGTGATTATGCAAAAAAAAGGTCATTTTATATGTTGTTTGTTGATTTTTAAATATAAAACTTGAAGTGATTTATGAGTCAGTACTTTTTTAACATAATATAATATAATATAATATAATATAATATAATATATCAAAAGGCTGATATTTGAAATACCAAAAGGCAGTTCCTTTGTTTTTGTTTCACTATTTCCAAACCATTAATATATTCTGACACGGGGCAAACCAGTAATCAATCTGGGCGGACCGGTGCCACCTGGGCCCTTATGTGTCCTCACCCCTGGAGGAGAAGAGAGTAAGAGGGTCAAGCAGGCAGACAGACAGGTCTGGAGGGTTGGATTAGAGCCTAGGGAACAGTGAAGATGAAAGCAGAAAGGATCAAATGTTAATCAATATGCAGCACATGCTTTCTGAAGGTTCTTTAGTGTCGCCCTTTTGCATACGTGTCGGGCACCACATTTGGATAATCCGTTTTGTTTCGTGCATTTGTGTGTAATGGGAGACTGGGAGAATAGTACAGATAAAGTGGTCTCTGATGTCTGAATTAGACAGGTTTTCAAAGCTTGTCTAAAACAGTGTGTTTTCAGCAAATTTGCTCTAATACTGCCACAATGTGTGCGTGAGGGTTTATTTAACTATAGTTTAGGGACAAATTTGTCCCCAAAACTAGCTAAATCTGACAAAGCCTCATTTGGGGATATCCTGGGATAGCCTTGTTTTAAAAAATTATTCATAAATAAAATAAATTATGAAAATTATGCTGTGGTTTTCATTCTGAAAATGATGTATACGAGCAGAGACTAAAGTATTTCGTTTTCTGTCCTTGTTTTCCTTAATGAGAACGACTGTCATGTGTTCTGCCGTCAAGCTGACGCTGAAGTCATTACTATAACGATCAATGTAGATATACAGGATATTGATGACACTGTCTGAACAAACAGATTTGGTTTCATCACTTGCAAAATAAGTAAGGAATGTCCATCCTAAAGATCGAACATGAAAATAACTCCATTCCATTTACTGTGTAAACAAAGCCTAAGTAAATTTGTGTGTTTTGGAAGGGAATTGAGACCACAGGAAAGACAAGAAGAAAAGGAAAGGAAGACATGTGAAAAGAGGAAAGAATAGAAGATAAAACACACACTGAGGTCATAGGTGCGAAATGATATACAGAGAAAGGAAACAAGAGAAAAAGAGCATAATGAGCCTAATTTGAGAGAATAGATAAAGTGAATTGAGAAGGGCATTGGTGACACTCAGGTCGCTTTTGTATCCAGAGGATCTGTCCTTCTTTCAACATATTCTCCATTAGCTTCACTCAGATTGTTCGTGTGTGTGTGTGTGTGTGGCATGTGTGTGCACAGTGGTGGAGCCATTTCATTATGTGGATGAAAGTGCAATCCATCCAGAAACTGGATAAAGCCTACGTCAAAGAGGAAATTAATGGAAAATGGAATGGAATTGTTAATGCCATATTTAATTAAGTTAAAGCTACTTTATTTCCAAATAATATCATTTAACAATGTCACTATTAGGGACCAGCCATTATAAAATTCTGGCCAATACAATATGCCAACAATTATATTAATGTTATGGCCAAAAAGTTTTTGAATGAATGAATTAAATATTTTGGGGCTATATTAATATTAATTAATACTACTGCATGACATATCAAGGCTACAACAACATCTCCAGCACATGTTAACAATACCGTGATAATACGGATAACCGTGATAATTTTGGTCACTATAATCGTGATAAGCCATTTTCATACCGTTACATCCCTAGCGCAGTGTGTGTGTAGTGTGTGTGCAGTGTGTGTGCAGTGTGTGTGTAGTGTGTGTGCAGTGTGTGTAGTGTGTGTGCAGTGTGTGTGTAGTGTGTGTGCAGTGTGTGTGTAGTGCGTGTAGTGTGTGTGCAGTGTGTGTGTGCAGTGTGTGTGTAGTGTGTGTGCAGTGTGTGTAGTGTGTGTGCAGTGTGTGTGTAGTGTGTGTGCAGTGTGTGTGTAGTGCGTGTAGTGTGTGTGATGTGTGTGTGCAGTGTGTGTGTGCAGTGTGTGTGTAGTGTGTGTGCAGTGTGTGTAGTGTGTGTGTGTGTGTAGTGTGTGTGCAGTGTGTGTGTGCAGTATGTGTGTAGTGTGTCTGTAACGTGTACTGTAGGACTCACTTGCGTGGCGGTAGCAGCGGCGGCTGCTGTTCGCTGAGCGAGCGCTGTGTGGCCTTCAGGTAACTCTGGCGTCTGGCGGCGGTTTTGGGCGAGGGTTTGGGTGAAGGGGGTCCATCCGAGTCATCGCTGTCCTCCATGTCTCCCATGGCTTTAACGTAACTGCCACTGCGCATCCGTCTGCACGGGATCTCGCCCGCACCGCCGCCTCCCTTACCCAGCGTCCCGCTCCATTCACCCGCAGGCACCTGCCAGAACACTTACACTTACTACCCACAATGCATCTGGGTCAAAGGATGTCAGAAACTTCTGAAATGTACTTTAAAATGCATGTGAGTTCTCTGTGTTAGTGTTGGTTAATACATTTTTTGAAAATCTCATTTTAAAATTCCACTGATAAAATGGCATTTAAAATGACAATGAAATATTGTTGAAATATTATTTAGATATATTAATTCATATATGATGATCGAATGAATATATATATGTATATATATATTTTTTTTTTTATATACATATATTCAAAACAAATAAAAAAATAAGCGATAAATAATAAAAAAGTGATATAAAGTGGTTATTTGGCATTATAATCAATATTATTGCCTATTATGAAATCTTTTTTTAGGATTTTTTAGGACAAAATAGGTTTGTCACAATCTCAAGAAATCTCTTCACTGTCTCTCCCACACTGACTGTCTTTCTTCCATGTCAGTGTGTCTGTACCTGTAGGAAGTTGCAGGTCATCTCCTGGCCGTGGCAGGACTTGGACTTGAGCAGGCTGCGGTTGACGGTGGCGGATCCCTTCTGCAGCACCTGTCGGGCCTGACTGAGGGTCAGCGTGGACCACGAGCCCCTCTTGACCAGCGTGTTCTCCCCCGTCTGGCCCGTGGAGGGCGGCAGGCTGACGGTGGGCTTGAGGTCTCCGCTGCTCTTGGAGGATTTGAGCGAATGAGCCGCGACGGTGTTGTAGCCCTGCGGATGCGGTCTGGGAGCTGCCTGACTGTCCGACACGGCCCTGCCCAGCGTCATCATGCTGAGAGGGTTTCGATACGCCATCGCTAACGGCCCGGCGGCGGGCTGAGCAGGCGCCTCGTCCTCCAAACAGTCATCCGAGCTCCAGAAGCCTGAGAGATTGGGCCGCGGGTGGCGTTTGGTGCCTTCGGTCTTGGCGCGGTCTTTGCTTTTGCTGCGGCGGGCCGCTTTAGCCGCGTCTCCGGCTGGGCCCACGGTGATGCTCCCTTTGACCGCCGACACCTCCAGGGACTGGGACTTGGCGAAGAGCTTCTGGACGGACTGCACCAGGTTGCGGATGCGGCTGGGACTCTCGCTGCACTGCTTGGAGCCGTGGCTGCGCCGGTGGAACTGCAGTGTGCTGAAGCCGTCGCGCTGCAGCGGTAGGTGGCGCTCCAGCTGGTCCAGCAGGTTGGCCGGGAGCCGGTTCATCTTGGCAGCGGCCGCGGATGAGATGGTGGCCGTGCCGCTGCTGATCATGGCGGGAGCGCCCAGTCCCAGACCCAAACCCATGCCCATGGACATGGAGGACGTGAGTGTGCCGGAGCGACTGCCCGTCTGAGCCACACAAGCCTGCTGAGACACAACAAAACCATCATAAAATTACTAGAAAAATATACAAATTTATTATAAAAAGCGTGAGTTAAATATGAGTTTAAAACGGCACATTTGTTGACTGTATTACATATATCACATGCACACTATTAGAGCTGTTTAACAAATATTTGTATTGTATTATTAATTATTAAACAATACATTTTGTATTTATTATACTTATTTGCACTTATTATTTATTTATTATCATACAAATAACTGTATATCACCTGCACAATATTATTAATGTTATTTCAGTTATCGCAGTTATTTAGGTATTTGTATGATACATGCTCAATATTACAAATGGTTAAAATATAAATTAATTATTTTTAACAAATATTTGTATTCATCATTAATTATAATACATTATTATTATCATTATTATTTTTATTATTATTGCACTTTTATTTATTATATTATACTAAAACATTTAAAAAGAAAAAAATGTATGACTGACGATTTTATCACCAGAGATTGTCAGCTGGCTGTATTTTTTGGTCATACATATTAACAACACTAAAAAAAAGTTTTTTTTTGTTTGTTTGCTTTTGTTTTTTACATTTTGCAAATTGCAAAAAGTAATATTTTGCAAATGCATTTTTATTTATTATGAATTTATTTATTTATGACAACAAATAATAAAATAAGTTTAATTTAATTAATTAAATCTAAAAATCTAAATCTAAATAAGTTCAATAATAATAATAAATTAAAATATTTGTATTTTAACTACTTGTAATATTGTGCATATGATATATTCATACAAATTTCAACAAATATATTAGTCAACAAATGTACCTTTTCAAACTCAAAACATCTGAATTTAAATTGTGATGCATAGATGCATCAAATAATGGACAATATGAATGATTAATGATGATGAATCAAAACACTTATGATGTGTACTCCATGCTTTTTTATATTTCTATTAATATATATATTGTTTATAATATATGTTATATTTTATATATACACTATTGTTCAGTCTCACGGAGTCTGTACTTTTTTTTTGAAAAAGAAGAGGAAAAAAATTATATTTTTATTCAGCAAGGATGCATTAAATTGATCGAAAGTGACAGTAATCACATTTATAATCTTGCAAAAGATTTCTATTTCAAATAGATGCTACTCTTTTCAACTTTCTATTTATCAAATAATCTTGAAAGATAAAATCCACAAAAATTTCCACAAAAATATGAAGCGGCACAACTGTTTTCAACATTGATAATAATCAGAAATGGTTACTGAGCAGCAAATCAGCATATTAGAATGATTTCTGAAGATCATGTGACACTGAAGACTGGAGTAATGATGCTGAAAATTCAGCTTTGATCACAGGAATATATTACATTTTACAGTATGTTCACATAGAAAACAGCTACTTTAAATTGTAATGATATTTCCAGATATTACTGTTTTTACTGTATTTTAATGAAATAAATGCAGTGTGGTGTCAGTACCTGTGTGTAGTCGCTCTGCTCCGGCTGGTTGGTGTAGTGGAGGCGAGGGAAGGTGCTGCTGGTGGTCAGCTGGTTGTTGAAGGGCAGCAGGCAGTCCGACTGCAGCGTCGTCGGGGTGGAAACAGGAAAATGATGGAGGTGAGGATCTAGAGTGGCGTAGTGGTTGACAGTGGGGCTCAGGAGGAAGGCGGCGTGGGGGTCTGGGGCCAAGGGACACAGGGGCTCCTGGGGGCCCGCGGTGGGGTCGCAGGTGTCGGACAGATGGTGACTACGGTTGGCCCCTAAGCCTTTCATGGTTGCTGCGCAGGGTCGGCTCTAGAACATGATCCCAGATGAAGAGAGACGACGGCCCTGGAGGGCGACCCCTACAGGACAGACAGACAAACACACAGTCAGTCTCCGTTCAAATCCAGCTGGCTACAGTGATGAAGCTGCTGAACGTAAGCGCACACTGGTTCTATTGACTGTTCAAATGCGGAGTTTTGCGCAGCGCAGAGTAACGCGTCGTGTGTGTGTGTGTGAGGGGAACAGGATCACATCACAGGAGAGTGAACTGCCTGTCAGAAATCATATCACGTCAGCTGTCTTAACCGCGGCTTGTGTACTGCATCATCACTGTGTCTGTCACGCGACTCTGTTGCCCTTTCGGGCTTGAACTGATGGTAAAACTAATGACATTATTTACTGTCTTTACATTTATTTTGAAAGATGAAGCTCGCGATTATGGTAAGGGGCGTTACATTTCCGACACGTGCTTGTGGTGTTCGGCCAATCACAATGCACTGGATCAGCTGGCAAATCAGAGCAGCCTGCGCTTGTCAAAGGAGGGACTTTGTTGAAAACGACGTGTTTGAGAGAGGCGGGGCATAGAGGACCTACAATAAATGTACAGTATTTGAAAATTAATGTGTTTTTTGAACATTAAAGCATGTCAACATATTCTGTTACACCAAATACACAAAATAATGATCTTTAAAATAGCATTATATGACCCCTTTAAGTCATGTTTTCAAGTCTTTGCAATTAACTGAAATAAAATACATTTAAATAAACATTAAAATTACTAAAACTAAATAAAGCTAAATAAAACTAAAAAATAAATTTTTTAAATTAAAGAAAATTAATATAACTAGTAGATGAAAAAATTTAACTTAACACAATTACACAAAAAAAAATCAACTTAAAGAAAATTAGAAATTTTGTCTTGCCAACTAACTGAAATAAAATATGTTTGAGTTTAAGAGATACTAAATTTACTAAAACTAAAATAAAATAAAGCCAAATAAAACTGATAAATTGTTAATTGAAATAAAATTGAATAGAACTAGTAGATAAAAATGTACACTACACATTAAAAACTTAATCAAAAATTGAATCAAAAGTTTAATAAATACTAAAAATACTAAAACAAAAATAAATTAAAGCTAAATAAAATATTTAAAAATATATAAACAGTCATAAGCACAACAAAATTACTAAACCTTAAACTAAAATTAAATTGAAAAATTAAAATATAAAATAAAAAAAGCTGATTCAAAATATCAATAAATACCGTAATAGATATAAATAATACTACAATAACACTGGATACAACTAGTGCTTTTCATGGAGAACTATAATCACTGGATTTGCCAGGGATAAAATCTTTATTTCTTCATAGAATTTTTATATTTGAATATTTATATGCAAATTCACTAAACAATTGCACTACTTTTGCACATTTCTTGTCAGCACAAAAAACCTGCGTATCACTAACCATTCACTATACAACCCAGTTTAACCAGGAAAGTTACAGCTACAATTAGGTACTCCTTCCTTTCTCAGAAATGTAAAGCATTATAGGCTTATTTACAAAATTCTGTGCTATCAACATGAAGGGAAACCAAAATTCTCTTGATCTTTTGACATATAAGATTTCATTGTACTGTAAAAACATCCTGTAAGTTTTAGAACTCAAAACTTTGTCGCTACTCTAAAAACAGATTCTATTGAAGGCAGTCTGCCAAAACAACAGTTTGTGGAATGTTCTTCTACATCGCTGCCTGTTTAGCCCCGCCCACCGATGCTACATCGCTGCCTGTTTAGCCCCGCCTACCGATTCTACATCACTGCCTGTTTAGCCCCGCCCACCGATTCTACATCACTGCCTGTTTAGCCCCGCCCACCGATTTGCATATGTAGTGTTTGACAGAAAGGCAAACGCACAGAATCCAAATGATAAGGATGGCTCTGAAGACAATAAAACGCTGTGCAGTGCCAAGTTGTGGAAAAAAAACAGCCTTTGCATTGCCTTCCTTCTGATCACAACGTTAGGAAAGAGTGGATGAACTTTATTTTAATGAAGATCCAGACTGTGTCAGTAAGATCTTGGTCCTTTGTTCACTTCATTTTACCGTGGATTCATTTACAAACAAGGCACAATTCGACACTGGATTTTCAAAAAGATTGAAATTAAAAGACAATGCTGTGCCGACTATATTGGATCCGACAGTAATGTTGCCACACAAGTGTGAGTTACTGTTTTTATTATGTGATCACTATTGCTTTGTCTGTTAAACAGATCGTTTGATATGAGTATTTATGTGTTTTTAACTTAAATGACAGCAGCATCCATCTATGAAGGAGGCTGTCAAACATACACAACTGTTAGCCAATCACAGCAGTGGGTGTTTACTTCTGAGTCTACAATCCTCCACAGCTACTCAAACAGAGCGTTCTGATGAGGGGGGTTAAAAACCGGACAGAACCGTACGGCTTATTAGCTACTTCTAAATTATGTTTTTTGATGTAAAAATCTTGACAACATTATAAGTGGACCTCAGAGAACAGTACAAAATAAAAAAAACAAAGGCAGTTCATGACCCCTTTAAATATTTGTGTTTAAAATTCATTTAAGAAACAGACTTAAGCCGGTTGCACACTGGATGAGAAGCACAGTGCCACGTGTTTAAAATCTGAACACATTGGCTGCGTCCGAAAGCCTAGGAAGCTGACTTGCTGCCTCGCTGCCTTGTGAGGCAATGACTTTGCAGGCAGTGAGTTTAAAGCTTGCAGGCTTCCGTACACCGGCGCCCGCAGCGTTTTCTGGGATTTCTAACGGCTCGATTCTCTCAAGTCTGCACTCGATGCATCCTCGATATCAAGAACACATCCGGGCACTTTCATGCGTCCTCTGTACTTGCGTTCTTGAGTATTGGAATTGAACTTTGACGGTTAATGATGACGTAGAGCGAGAACACAAGGACGCAAGATCGCTGAAAAACGCATATTGAGAAATGGCAAAGTCCCTTTAAGGCAAGTCATGTCACTCGGCAGCCATCTTTGAAACGCCTCTCGGGCATGCAAGTGCAGCTCATATCACTTTGTATGGGGAATCATCAAATTCTCCAAAACTGTTCACTAAGCTTATGATTACATTTCATATTTGAAATCACCAAATCACCAACTTTTTTCCAAAGTGTTCGGGCGCTTGCGCTCCGGAGGCGTCTGCCGTTGCTAAGCAACCATGGCCTGCGCTCTCCATGAAGACGCGGAAGTTTCAGCAAAGGATAAATGGATTTGCAGCACTAAAAATCGCTTGCAGTAGCTCTGCTACTAAATTTATTTAAAAATGGCTATCCCTGTACAGCTATGATCAGCTGTTCCTTCATCTTGGCTGAGCTTTCAATGTTGTTACGGGAAAGGATGAAGCTGATTGGTTGGTTCTTGTCACATGACCCACGGTGCACTTGCGGCATTCTAAAAAGTTGAAATGTTTTTTATCTCGATGCGGCGCTGAAGAGCCTGGAAAAAATGAGTGCGTCAGACTGCATGCACGTCCCGACCGCGTCGCTTCCAATATGAGCGCACCTGCCACGCGTCTACATTTGAAATAACGAACTTGAGTGCGCAAAAGTTGCGATATGTGAACGGCCCCTAAGAACGCTGACTGTTTCTATAGCAGCCGGGACTTCTAACGGCAGCTGCAGTGATGCGCTGACTTTACCGATTAGCGATTGGCTCTTTTGCTCAGAAGGCGGGGCTTCCTGCGATTGAGCGGCCATGTTAAGTGTTGCATTTTTCCCCATTCAAAACTATACGACTGACACGTCTTGCGTATTCTATGATCTTTGGAAACGGCCAGAGTAAATATGTTCCAAAACAGTGGACCAATCAGAAGAACCCGGAGGCGGGGCAAGCGTTTGTTTACAATAGCAAGTTGGCATGGCAACTGTTTTATTTGGTTGCAACATGCCAGAGGAGGCATTCAGTGCTGCGGTTTTTAACATTTTTTTATATGCCTCTTGTGTTTTTAGACGCAAAGACGCGTTCTGTGTGAATGACCCCTTAATAGCCTATCTAAAGGTATTTTCCATCTCAAGTAAATACATCTTGACTTAAGAATGTTTAGATTTTGGTTTTTGCAACAGAAAACAAGACAAAAAACACTGAAGAAGCCATTTTTGCAGTGTCTTTCTTCATTATATCAAATAGCACAGTCAATCTGCCCCAGTTTTTATATACTACATGCAAATTCTTCCCAATTGAACTCTCACATGCTCACATTCAGTCTGTTTTGCGGCACAATTATTCTACACGCGCCCCTGAGGCTCATGAAACCCGCGTCTTCATCATCTGTGAGTCGCTCTTCCCATCGACATTCATCTGGAGTCACACACTCATCGAGAGCCGAATCACCCGAGACATCGACTCAAACGTCTCCGCCGATGGCAGGCAGCGCCATTCACAAAACCTCACAAAGAGCTCTATTGGCATGCTAAACATAGCTGTTTTCATCTGTCATTACGGCACGGTGCGGCGCGCAATGAGTCACAGCGCCGTCGAAGAGCCTGTGCAGCTCGTTAGCATTCACCCGAGGCCATTACAAACACCTCACACGAGTTCACGAGGAGGAAACGCCTTCACTTGACAGTCGTTTTGCACTCATTTGAAAGCCACCAACTGTGATCCTGAAGAAAACAAAATAATTTTCGTGGCGGAAGATAACAGAAATCATACATGGCGCGATGTGTTTGGTGTGCGTAATAATAATGTGAAACTCTCGTGAGGAAAAGCCACTCCAGCGACCTTCAGCGTGCCCTTTGCAGTTTGTTTAAAGGTTGGAATAAAAATTCTGTCGCCATTTACTCACCCTTGTGCCATATGGGGTTTAAAAGATGATTCATATTCAGTATAATTATCGATTGCACTGACACTAGCATTTGAGCAAAATTTGAACTGAATTAAGCTGAATAATGACACACTTTTGTCTTTTTAAGAGCAGCTTTACAGCAGAAATGAGGCTAATTTTGCTTCATAACGGATTAATTCGACAACATTAATACTGTTAAACTACCATATAATTACATTAAAAATATATTTTTTTGTAAATTAAACATAACTAGTGGGCTGCATAAAACATGTAAACTTTAAAAAAAAAAAAAAAGAAAAAGAAAAGAAAATTAGAAATGTTTTGGCAACTAACTGAAATAAAATAAGTTTAAGAAATACTAAAATTAAACTGAAATGAAGCTAAATAAAATATTTGTACAAATTTTTTTTATTAAAATAAAACTGAAATAAAATAACGATGAAAATGCCAAAACATTTATCATTTTCATTTAAGGTTGAGGTACTCAAATAAGTATAACTAATTGAACTAAAATTAATACATAAACGCTATGTAAATATAAAAAAAAAAAACAGCAAAAACAAAATTACTAAAACTAAATAACTCAAATTTAAGTGAAAACAGAACATATAAATATAAAAAAAAATAAATACTAAGTGCTACAGTAACTAAAACTAAATAAACTAACATGAATAAATAATAAATTACTAAAACGTTAAAGACAGAAAATTATATATAATATTATATATTATTTATTTATAATTTTACTTGATACATGTTAAAATCTGGTGAAACATGAATCATTTACAGGCTCAAAAATATTTTATATTAGGCCTCATTATTTATTTTAAATAGACTGATTACTTAAATTAATGTTAGATAAAAGCATTAAAGACACAAAAATTGTCTTTAGAAGTAAATATATATATATATATATATATTTATTTCAAGTTATTTAACATAAATCCATTACGTTTTACGATATTTTAACATTTTAAGATATTTCTTAATGAACTGTATTAAATGATCACCTATAATCTAAATATTTATTAACTATATTGTTAATTCTTTAATTATTAATAATAATGTAATAAATTAATAATTAAGAATATATCATTATTAATTATGTATATATAATTAAATAATTATAGTAAATTATTTACATTATTTATGAACTAGACATTATTTATGAACTAAACTTTATGAGGCATATTAAAAGTCTGGCTATGTGAGATATGTGAAAACAAAATGATCCTCTATAATGAAAATGTTTACAAAATAAATACATAAAAAAAATATTTTGATTGAAGACAAAAATATGCGTGAATGTTTTGCATCATGTGAATGAAACCAAAAGAGCAAAATAAACTGAATGCAAATCATCTTTGGAAAGTGTTTCATCTAAATCCATTCTGTGGGTTTTTCCTCTAAGAAAAGCCTCACAACACTGAAGCCCAAAGCTGAATTTAAAGCAGGACACGCGGCAGCGGGACAGATCACAGTGAGATTACTGACCACAACACAACCACAGCACTGAGACAGACAGTAAACAGCACACATACTACATTATCCAGACGACCTGCTACATTTGCTGAAGTTTGTAGCAAACAACAAAGCATGCTACATCTGTCCAACAATGCAATGCTACTGACTTGACCATCCATCCAATTTCATAAAGAAACTGAAAAATAACAATTATTCCTGAGACTATAACCTGATTTTGCCTGTTGAATAAATCATGGAAACTAGTAAGTGTGCGTACATGCAGCATACTTGCATTTGAAGCACTTATTATAGCATGCATTGTGTTTTTTTTGCACTGTGATGAGAATCATACAGGGAAAATATAAATACATTTCACTCTTTCAAAAGCCCTCCAAAACAAATCGATCGCTAGTGACATATCTGCTATACTGTACGTTTTTTTTAATTTA
>NW_015542392.1:72126-74292 GCF_001515605.1 Sinocyclocheilus anshuiensis | reverse complement strand
TTTTTTTTTTTGCACCCTCAGATTCCAGATTTTCAAATAGTTGCATCTCGGCCAAATATTGTCCGATCCTAACATAACCATACATCAATGGAAAGCTTATTTATTCAGCTTTCAGATGATGTATAAATCTCAATTTCAAAAAATGGACCCTGGTTTTGTGGTCCAAGGTCACATATTATATAGTTAATTAATTAATTAATTAATGTATTTAATATAACAAATCTAATAAGCTAATTGGGTAAAAATTTAATTAATTCCTAAAATTATTGATTTATATAATTGAGAAATATTACGGAAATTTGTTTGGTCACAAAGAGTGGCAACCCTGATAATTGCAACAATACTGGAAACACAATTTGATGTTTGTGATCATGATCAAGATCATGGCTGTGTTGTGAAAATCTTACACTAGTCTTTCTCATATAACACAACAGGCTTGATTTGACTGGCGGTTGTCGTAGAGGTTAAAACAGTCCGCTGTAGAGCAGTCGCATCCAAGGAGCGTTTTCTTCTGTTATAGATGCTGCTGACTTTCCTCTTGAAATACTTTCCTGAGCAAACATACAGCACCGGATTGAGGCAGCTGTTTGAGAATGCAAGGTACACAGAAAACTGGCTTCCGATGTTTAGAAAGTGAGACCACTCATTCTCATCCAAAACCTTTAGATCACAGAGTAAGTCTAGCAAAGTCACGAAGTGAAACGGACCCCAGCAGATGAGGAAGAGCAGGGTGACGGCGCACACCAGGGCCGTAGCCTTCTTGTCGTTTCTGTCCTCACAATAACCGATGTGTCTCCGTCGCTTCAAAGCCCGGATGATATTGACGCAGCAGAACGTGATGACCAGGATCGGCAGAGCAAAGCCCACCAGGTTCAACTGCAGAAGATGAGCGAGTCTCCAACTTGTGTTGGGATAATCCAGGTGGCATTCGACGGCTCGGTGACCTGGAATATCTTTCAGTTTTCGTATGCAGGCTGTCGAAGCTCCCATTCCCACACCGAACAGCCAAAGAACGACACAAATGAATTTGGCGTAGCATTTCCGACGAAGCCACATGGCCTTCATGGTCAAGGCGAGTGCGAGGTAGCGGTCCACGTTCACCATCACTAGCATGTAGATGCTGGTGTACATGTTGACGTTGATGGAGAGGTTGACCACCTTGCACATGATCTCTCCGTAAGACCACATGAAATAGTTCAGGATGTTCATGGCCCAAAACGGCAGACAGACTAGTAGGAGGAGGTCAGCCAGCACCAGATTACCAAGATAGATCTCAGGCACGGACCAGCGGCTTCCCTGGAACAGAAACACTAGCAGTACGAAAAAATTTCCCACAATTCCTGTCAAGCACACTGTGAAGATGTACGGTGGAATGATGGAGTAGACTAGATCCCACTCTGTTGAGTTGAAAAAATCCAGGTATGCTGGGGTGACGAATGCATTTGGAGGCTGAAGCGTCGCCAAGGACTCAAGCTCTTCTGGCTGCATCCTAGAAGATAAAAAAAAAATTACTAAAATAATTAAAACTGAAATAAAAGTGAATAAAAAAACTATATAGGCTTTCAAAAACGAATACAAATTACAAAAACACAACAAAACTTAAATTTTAAATTACAATGAAAACAGAAAATATAAAATAAGAACTAATTCAAAATAATAATTAAAAACTACATAGACATTTGTTTAAAAAACAAAAACAAATAAAAATAACAAAAACAACAAAATCTTTAAAATTAAAATAAGGAGCATCTGCGGCCGGTCATTTACAGCAGTTCTGCCCTCTGGAGACCTGTCAGCTTCAGAAAGTCATTAACGGCCCTTTGATGGATCCATGGGCTGCGTTTAACAAACTAAACCTGGGGAATGGGAACAGGACTGTGAGAAAACAGGACTGAGACTCCTCAGCTTATTCTGATGAGGAAGAGCAGAGTCCCTTTCCAGATCAGTGCTGATCATTAGCATAAGAGGATGAGGAGGAGAGAGATATGAAAGTGTGATGAACGATGAACCGAGATAATTCTCTTCCGTGATACCGACCCAGAGCTCACGGGTGCTGATCAGACGCCGTGTGATTACAGCTAAACTTTCTTATGCTTTCAAATTTCATATTTCAGTTATAATCTTCATTTTGTGTTGGTGAAGTTACAGGTTTCTCATTAGACATTA
>NW_015542392.1:69753-71903 GCF_001515605.1 Sinocyclocheilus anshuiensis | reverse complement strand
TACAGGTTTCTCATTAGACATTAGACTATTGTGCTTTGATAAAATAAAAATGACATTTAAATTAAATTAATTTATTTTAATTAATTTAACATCTAAAAAATTATAATTATCAAATAAAATTGTATAATTATGTAATATATTATGTAAATATTCATTATAAATAATAATTTATCATTAATATTTATAGATTACACAATTATGAAATTTTCTTACAAAATTGTATTATATATTATGGTATACAATTAATGTTTTAAATATATATTTATTATTAATTAACCATATTTATATATTATAAAATAATATAATTTAAAAACATGATTCAATTCTTGTTCAAATATTAATAATATATTTTTAACAAATATAATTTATCCCATATTTTTCAATATCAGTGTCGTCCCTGTGCTGCGTAATGTCTCATTTTGTGTAGCAAACAATTAAAAGCAAATAAAAGCAAGCAAGTCATTTGAGGTCAGAATGAGGATGAGTAAATGATGACTCTGAAACGCTCTGATTTTCCTCTCAGGATGGCAGCGCACATGAAGCGCTGGAGTCGTGCTGGAGTTCATTAGGAAATAAACGAGCTTCCTGTGCTCTGTTGAGGCATCAAACGCATCTGTTCTGGATCTGAATGCTGCACAAATGACTTCCGTCACTCGACAGCAGTCTCTGTTGCTCGCTGATTGCGCTGATCGCTGAAGGACTGAATTATTGGGCCTTTATTAAAATGTGCCTGACAGCAGATCTTACACACATTCAGACCTCGAAACGAAGCCTGCAGCTGTTTGCGAAGACAAGCATCACTATTGTGCGTCGTTTCTGACCCGTATGAAGGTCAGCTGCAGCCTCCAGAGCATCTCTGTGTGTCCCAATGCTAATGATTTACTGCTGTAGAGATGGTAAAAGACACTAATATTTACCAGCACTGGGTTGTATTTAACCCAGCATTTTTTAGAGTGTAGCTGAAAACAATGACTGAATGCGGGATACTGGTTAACATTCATCAATAGCCCACCTAGGTGACAAAAACAAAAATAAAAGTCATTATTTGATTTTGATTATAAAGGCAAAAATGATCAATAGGATTGTCATTTCTGGTTAAGTATTTATTTATTTACTTTTTAAATATTTTAATTCAGATTAACTAAAGAATCATTCAGGGTGATTTGTGAACAAAAACACTTCAAATAAATAAATGTATAATAAATTATATAAATATTTATATTACAACTATTTAAAATATATAAATATTATAATATAAATACAATAACAGAAAATAAATAAAAACAACACTAAACTGTTCAAAAGTTTAGGTTTGGTAAGAATTTTAAATATTTTGGAAAGACGACTCTTCTGCTCACTAAGGCTGCATTTATTTGACTAAAAATACAATAAAAAGTGTAATATTTGTGATATATTATTACAATTCAAAACAGCTGGTTGTAATATACTGTAAAATATAATTTATTTCTGTGATCAAAGCTGAATTTTCAGCATCATTACTCCAGTAGAAAGTTCAAAAGAACAGTGTTTATTTGAAATAGAAATATTTTGCCTTTAATTTCACTTTCAATCAATTTAATGCATCCTTCATGAATGAAAGTATAATTTTTTTCTTATGTACCCCACATATTTAAAAAGGTATGCATCACAGTTTCCACAAAAATATTCGGCAACACAACTGTTTTTAACACTGATAATAATCAGAAATGTCCAATCAGAGTTATATTAAAAATTGTCCTGTCCCCTCCAAGCCTTACAATGGGGTAAGCGGGTGCTTTTTGTCAACAGTCCAGAAGACGTGAAATTAAGTGCGTGCTTCCATAATAAAACGTCCCTCACACTGCTCCGGGGGGTGAATAAAGGCCTCCTGTAGCGAATCCATGCATTTTTGTAAGAAAAATATACATATTTCAAACGTAATAAATACTTTTCTCTCACTTCCGGTATCTGTCATAAGCGGAAGTCATTCTGGCGGATGACGCAGGATGTATGCGTAGCACGCGCACATCTGAGATATGCTAGTCTCGCGAGTTTGTTTACAGGAGCAAAGGAAGCAAAGTTTCCTTACTTTTAAGGCACAATATGTAAGATTTTTTTATTAAAATATCCAAAAACCACTAGAACAGTGTTATATATTTTGCTGACTTGTG
>NW_015542392.1:49235-69687 GCF_001515605.1 Sinocyclocheilus anshuiensis | reverse complement strand
GGTTTTGTTTTGTAGAAAACATGGAAACACCAAAGACGCTTTAATATGCTATGCATTTTTATTAGACAGGTGACGACCGCACAGAGTAGCATTATAATAGAACGTTCAGATGTATCTAGTATGATAAAACAGCGCTGCGTACTTTCGCTGCTTTCCAGAAGGAGCGGAAGCGGTCGACTGTGTCATAATAAAAGCAAAATGTTTATTAAATAAATCAATTGTTTTTATAATATCCATTTTTAATATATATTTGACAATTAATATTTTATACTTTTTACATTTTATTATTACCGTCTGAAAAAAATGGCTAAATATGTACTATAATAAAAACATAAAAATATGTAATATAATACAAAAACGCATTAACAGATACTTTGAATGGCTCTCAATTTTTTATTTAACAGGTGACGACCGCACAGAGTAGCATTATAATAGAACGTTCAAATGTATCTAGCATGATAAAACAGCGCTGCGTACTTTCGCTGCTTTCCAGAAGGAGCGGAAGCGGTCGACTGTGTCATAATAAAAGCGCCGCTGCTTTCGAGCCGTGTGTCGCGCTCATTCAGCGGCCTCGTTTCGCTTCGACGGCTTTCTGCTTCACTCTGCTTCATACTACAACGTTAATAAATCTTTAATACATTAGCACCACATTAGTTCATCCATGAACATGATTTCTGCCCAAGTCCCGTTGGATTGCATCTTCATCTGGGGATGAAAACCACAACTCCCATGATTCCACACTCAGTCACAGCGTCATCTAACTACGCCTTTGTCTCTTTGTTTGTTTTGAATACATGCCCTCCAGTAGCGTAAAATTACATATTGTGCCTTTAACAAAGGAAATACAGTTTCCTCTTGGCTTATATTGAAATCCTCCCACATTTTTGTTTACAAATCCTTGTTTTGTACTTCTAATTCGTGACCAGTGTTTTGTTTTGTTCTCTCTCCGCATTCGTCACTAATTACGCAACGCCGACGTACTGCGTCATCCATCGGAAAGCCTTCCGCTTATGACAGATGGCGGAAGTGACAGAAAAGTGTTTATTACATTTGAAATATGGATATTTTTCTTACAAAAACGCATGGATTCACTACTTGAGGCTTTTATTCACCCACCGGAGCCATGTGAAGCACGTTTTATTACGAATGAGCGCGCTTTATTTGACGTGTTTTGGACTGTTGAACAGAAACACCCGCTAACTGCAATGATAGAGCTTGGAAGAGCCAGGACCATTTTTAATATAACTCTGACTGGATTCGTCTGAAAGAAGTCATATACACCTAGGATGCCTTGAGGGTGAGTAAAACACAGTCTAATTTTCATTTTTGGGTGAACTAACCCTTTAAATGTCTATATAGTCTTTACTCGTGTGTGTTTTGGTTTTATTTTTAGTTATTGAATTTGAGTTTTTAAAAAAATGTTAAATAAGTAAAAAAAAAGAATAAGTATAAAAAAATTAAATAAGTTTGTTTTATATCTATTTTTTTTTTTCAGTTAAAGTTTAACATATTTTTATTTATTTATTTTACTATAATAACCTTGCTGAGTATTTGATTACTCAAATACTGGCACAGGAATACATTTTTAAAATGTTAAAATATATTAAAATAGAAAACAGTTATCCTAAATTGTATTTTAAATGTTAAATTACTGTTTTATAGTATTTTTGAAATCAAATTAATTTTATCAGCCTTAGTGATCAAAAGAGACTTTCAAAAGAATAATAATAAAAAAAAGAATCTTCCCACAAATCTTACTTTTGATAGTGTATACTATTAAATTCTAAAAGTGTTTCTCTAGAATAAAATCACCTGAAGATGAATTCAGAATACTGCACACAGAAGACATGAGCATGTGCTGTAAAAAACACTGCGTCTGACTGACTGTGCCGGGTCACATCGGCCGCTCTCTCAGGGGGTTTGTTCTCCGTCACAGGGTCAGACGTTCCCTCGCTCTGTTTCTCTCAGAGCTCCACAGACAATCGCTGACATAACGACCAAACCCCGCGAGATCAGACTGCAAAAAAACCTCCATTCACGCGCCCGCAGCAGAGAAACAGAGATGTCACACGTCGCTGTGAGGCCGATGACTCAGGATCTGTGTGCGGTTTGGCGCTAGACTCGTGAGAGTGTGAGAAATGGCTGCTTTCAGAGTGTGAGAGTTACACTAAGAAAACACTAGTTTCTCATTTTCTCTGTTTGCCGAACACGTTTCAGTGCCGATGGATGTCCAGTCTAACATTGATTCCTTTCAGTGCTTTAACTAGTCAGGGGTAGAGCTGAGCGATATCTATCTAAACAATATATCTTAACATCAAATACACCTCAAAAACAAATCTACTTGCTCTGAGCACTTAAATACAACATTTTCAGACAGTTTTTCAGTGCATATTTTATATTTTTATTTACAATTTAGTAAATATATAAAGATTTTTCACATTCATTTCATTTTAAATACATATTTAGCAAATATTATTTGATATTTTTTAATTGTATTATTTATTCATTATTTTCACCAATGCTCATTTACCTGCTGCAAAGAATCAGTTTATGGCTAAATATCTACTATAATCTATAATAAAATTCGAATTAAATATTTATTCAATATTACTTTACTTTACTTTTTTTGGCAAACACCCGGTTGGAGATCCCTGACGTAAACCAAATGTTGTTGAATTTCCAAAACAACAAACTATAGTATATTGTGATATAAATGAATTGTTGAAAATAAAATAAAATAAAATAAAATACAAAACATATGAACATACTTTTGAAAAGCTGTCAATAATCAAAATAAAAAACATAAACAAAAGTAAAAAAAAACAAATAAACAAAAACTTTGAATAGCTATCAATAGTCAAAAAAACATGCAAACACAAACAAACACTTCTGACTAGCTGTCAATAGTAAAAAAAACAACAACAAATAAACAGATATGTTTGAATAGCTGTCAATAGTTTAAAACGTTAACGTATTTTTCTTTTTTATTTTACAAAAAAAAAATAAAAATTAATAAAAAAATGGTGGGACGCTCTGTTGCAGATCCCTGATGTAAACCCTTTTTATCAAATTTCAAGGAAGACAAACAACTATATTGTTAAATATACAGTAAGAGTGATCTAAAATTACTCCGATGATATATAATGGTCTGCCGACCCTTAGCAACTTGTCATCCTTTATATCTGGTGTTCAACTTCATACTAAAAAAAATATGAGGATTTTTTTTGTGACGTCCTGCAGAACTCAGTGTTCCCAAACACCTTTAAGAACTCAAGAGACTTGATTGCATAATCCTCTGCTATCTTTTTCTCCTGCTAAACTCAGAAATGTGATATTAAATAATTATATTCTTCCGCTGATCATATAAGAGCTCTCCGACACACTTCATCCTGCCACAGTCCTCGAGTATTTCAGCCCACGAGCGGAGCAGAGGACCAGAGGCGTCCAAACTGTCATGCCATATCCTGTCCTTTGAAGTCTCCAAGTGTTCTGCATCTTTGTGGATGGTAATTACGATTTTGAAGGGGAGGAGAACAAGTTTAAGCAGATTGCGTCTTTGATGATCTATCCTGCAGTGGTGCTAATGGCTGAGTGTTGAGATGTTGTTATAAATAGATCGACATCAATTTCTTTGTATTGTGGCTGTCGTACTTCACTCATTGCTTTGCCACGGTAAAACCACTGTACGCAAAGCCTATTATTTCTTGTTCATTCATGTTTATTTAGCACTGTAACTTGAACTGATAAATGGTTAAAGCGTTCTATCACGCCACATTTAAGAGTGTCAATGTGGCATTTATTGTTTGAATTTTGTGATAAAAGATTTCAAAAAATGTAAAAGTTTTGAAATCTGAGACTTTGCTTTTTGTCAAACGTAACAAAGGACAAAGCTCTTTGTGATTACTGGATGGGAAGCACGTTAAACACAATGTTTTGTGAAGGGAAAACAACGGACCTGGTAACCCTGGCTTGACCTACAGGTGATTCATAGGGTCAAATAGAACTTGCGCTAATGGTGCTGCATCAGTGCTTTAACCTGGACAGCCCTAAATTCAATTACTTTTATCGGCCGATACCAATTATCGGCCCCTATTGAATATATTATTGCATCCCTAATATATATATATAAGGGATGCAATAATATACGCAATAGGGGCCAATAATCGGTATCGGCCGATAAAAGTAATTATCTGCACTAATAAGGCGGCGGAAAAGCATGTAAGACTGCAACTTGTAGGAAATTGTTTCTTGTGTTGAATTTAGGGCTGTCCAGGTTTCAGCATCATGCACAATCAAATCTCTACAAATTATTAAGAATCCTGCGGCACAACTGGTCACCAATAGGGCTGGGACAATAAATCGATGCATCACCATTCGTGGATCGATTCTGAGATTTTCGGAATGCATCGTGATTCTGCATATCCTTGTCGACCGTGTAAACAATAACATCATGCTCATTGTTGTACCTGCATGAATGGTCATGTAACATTAGGGCTGGGACAATAAATCGATGCATCGCGATTTGTGGATCGATTCTGATATTTTTGGAATGCATCGGGATTCTCTCTCAAATCGATTTTGAGCTTAGTTTTTAACAGCAGATGGCGCTCTAGGCTAGTTTTTAACAGCACACTCAAATGCTCACGAAGAAGAGCGCTTGTGCGTTTGGCTGAGTAATGTTAGTGGTTAAATGTACTTGCACATCGGCTTTTATGCTTTTATGATGCGAGATTAATGTAAACACAGCCCACTGTGAACATCCTTGTAATTCGCTTCAATCTTTTCAAACTTTATGAATGATTATTTTAGGTTCAAATGGTGCTTGTGTAAGAAACTGGAAGCAAGCAGAATACGGCTATTTCTAAAGCATGCAGTGCCATCTGCTGTTAAAAACTAAGCTCAGAATCGATTCAAGAGAGAATCGCGATGCCTTCGGAAAATCTCAGAATCGATGCAGAATCATTTCTCGATTCGCGATGCATCGATTTATTGTCCCAGCCCTAGTCACCAATGAACCCAAAACAGCTTACATCACACTTCTCTATATCTCTCTGCACTGGCTTGTGGTTGCGGCTCAAATCAAGTTCAAGACATTGATGCTTGCGTATAGAAATGCTATACACCACGCTCTACTAGTTCCACTCACTCTTACAAGTTTACTTCAACCCCAGAAGCCTGCGGTCGGTGAGTGAGTGACGCCTCGTGGTACCATCACAGAGAGGCACAAAATCACTTTCCAGAACATTTTCGTTCACCATTTCTGGCTGGTGGAATGATCTTCCCATCCTATCCAGAATGCTGAATCCCTGTCAACTTTCCAGTGACATCAGAAACCACATCTCTTCTGTCAAAATTTGACTGCATCCTACTTAAAAAACAAACAAACAAAAAAAAACTTTGCTTTCACTTTTTCTTAATCCCTCCATGTTTTGCCTTGGATCTTGAATCTTAACTAAAGGTCATTGCACACCAAGTCAGACATTTTCGCATGTTGAAAAATAAATACGACCTCATGTTGTGTCAATCACGTTTACACACTGCCTCCGAAACTTTCATCCGTCATTAAAAAATTCGGATTGGGTTCGATTTTCTGCGTTTTTCGCATCCGTAGCAAGCATTTTGAGAGATGTTTTGACAATTCAGAGCCACTGTACAAGCGAACGCCAAAATCCAGAATGGCGATTGTCAAGTTCATCCACTTCGTCTCGCAGTACAAAGCACTGTAAAGATCCTTGCACACTGAGTTCACACAAATTGGTGGTCTTCTTTTTTTTTTAAATGTGGCTCTAGTAAAGCACCAAACTGAGCCACTGACATCCTGAAATAAACTTTGAATTGCCCGTGATAATCCCGCTGCTCCCTCTCTATATCTCAGGATTGCATGGACCCAATATTTCCTTTCTTTTTCTCTTTTTAAGAAGCAACAACAACAAAATCATCCTCACTGCTTGAAAACTCCATTTAGTACTGTTTTGCGAATTTTTTCACAACGGATTAATTAATACGCATTGGACTCAGTGTGCAAGGTTTCTGTGTGTGACAAATTTTTAGGATGACGAACATGAAAAAACACATACGAAAATTTCAGACTCAATGTGCAAGGACCTTTAGTCTGAAACTTTGTATTGCGAGCACTTTGCCTCTTCATGATGAATCACTTTGGATAAAAGCGTCTGCTAAATGAATGTAAATGTTACACTGAAGGAGGGACACGTGTAATATATAGAGACCAGAATATCTTAGAGTGACCATCCCAACAACATCCCTGTGAAATCCCACAGACATAGTGAAAGAAGGACCTGAGTTGTATCTAGAGACCAGAATTTGTGAGGACGACCACCTAGACAGCATCTCAGCAACCGAATACTGATGCTATGTCTGAATTCAGAGTAGCATGCCAGCATTCTACCACTCTCATGATTTCTGCCATATAATGATAATAAGAGTAAGGAAGAAATAGCAAGAGTAGTATGTTAGCATGCTATTTTGAATTCAGCAAGTGTCTAGCAACACTCAGGCAATCACTCAAGCAACGTGGCAGCAAGTTTTGCATAGGATCATCGCGTCCATTTAACAACTTTTTTTTGTTGTTTTAAATCTCAGTGATATTTCATTTGCGTATCTAGTATAGCATTTCACAGGCTGGGATGATATTTCACAGATATGAATGTAAAACTAAGTCAAAAGTGATCCAGGATATCAAATCTATAAAGCAGATCTGCAGTCTCTGAAACAAACCACATTCATGTTCAACTGGCACGGTTTTTCCAGTGAGGTTGCAAATAAATTTTAAACGTTTTAACATGTTTTAACATTCACATTGAACTTTTCCTTCCACCTTCTCATTGATTTCCATTAAACTTCCAAACATCTAGGTGCAATCATGTCGGAGGCAACCAACATGTCAACATGCGGGGATGTCCATTTTCGCAAGGAATTCCAGCGAATGCCTCAATTTACCTTTCCATTTCATCACCTTCTCTTTCAGCATCAACCTGATTCTTGGTTTCCCAGCGCACTGTTACATTCTGTGGATGATCATGAAAGAAATGATCCGAGGACAGTCCCTCAAAGTCTTCGTCTTCAACACTTCACTTGTTAAGGTCATCTTCAACTTCTCCTATGCTTTTATAATCAAACAGTATTTCTTTATATGTTCTGATTGTAAGTCTATAACACCAGGTTTTGCTCTAGTGGTGTTAGTCGGTCGTCCTCTGTTTCAAACCTGCATTTGTGTTGAGCGATGTAGGGGTTCTCCATCCTCTGACCTTCTTAAAGTTTAAACGCATGAAATACAGGCTTGTCATAGCCGCCATCGGATGGTTTCTGATCATCTGTTCATTAGTGCTGTGTTCGATACATCGATTCGACGATGTATCGTCACAGAGATTTGACGATGCGAGTATTGATACAGCTGGCCCTGTATTGATATTGTGGCACGTGTGCAACAGTGGACCATGCTTAATTTGAATACAAGAACAACGTTTAAAATTGAGCAAAAAAGTGCGAGGTTTCTAAAAAATAATGAATAGAGCATAATATATAGACTATAACAAGGTTTAATCTGGCCGCAGAGGAACACAATTGGGTTGCCTGATATAGAGATGTAATCTTTTAAACGTAGAGAGTGTGTTAATTTGTGCAATGATAACCTACCAGCAATGTAAATATGATTTTTAAAAATATATCAGAATGAGTACACTGTAAAAAATAAGTGTAATTTTCACTGTAAAATTTTGTAAAAACTCTACGGAAAAAAAATGTTAATAGGTTAATAGTAAGTTCCCGTACTATATACAGGGAAAAACTGTAAAATATCTAACCAGACATGTCATGTAATTTTTTTTTTTAATAGTTTTTGTTATTAGTTATGTATATTTGGGCTTTATGTTACATCTTCTGTTGTTTAATGAAAGTTTAACGCATTATTTAAGTAGCATGTGTGTTACCATGACGGTGTTTTGTGTTTGCATGAATGACTCTGTGCACCTTCTATATATTAGTATATACTTCTGCTTGTGGCGAAGCTACTTGTGATGAGCTTTGATTCTTCATGTGGCTTTCTGTAATTTGTAAATTACAGTTTTATACTGTATACTGTAAATGTGTTTACAGTTTTTCTGTATTTTTTACAAAATTAAATTCTGCTGAGGTGAAATTCAGTGCAGTCCTGTATTGTGATACGTATCATATCGTGGCCTCTGTATCGTGATACGTATCGTATTGTGACTTTGCTGGTGATACATGATACCTACTGTTCATGCATTTTGACTAATTGGGGAGTCCTTTATTCAGCGACTTGCTTATGCCACAATACCTTGATTTTCTCATCACTGAAGTGTTTAGCTGCTTGATGGTCCTGAAGGCTCTGAGGTGTCCTGGACCAGGTGACGATGTCAAGAAGAGAGATGGAGTGAACCAGGATAAAGTCAAGGCTTTCCGGATCATTCAGATCATGCTGGTGTCTTCGCTGTTGACATAAGGTCCCTTGCTTATCTGTCTCCTGCTGTCTTACATTTTAGATCATAAAATGTTTGTTGTGTCCTTGTCTGTTAGCTTTTGTTCAGGGGTCATGTTAGGGTTTGTGCAGCCTATCCTCTATCTCAAAAGAGTTAGCAAATTGCATCTTTGTTTTGGCATTTAAATGGGTCATATGATGTGATTTCAAGTTTTCCTTTCTCTTTGGAGTGTTACAAGCTCTTGGTGCATAAAGAAGATCTGTAAAGTTGCAAAGACTAAAGTCTCAAATCCAAAGAGATATTCTTTATAAAAGTTCTGTCAGGACCACTATCGTCAAAGATGATTGACGGGCTTGTTGTTTGTCATTTCTCCGATCACAAATGCAGACATGGTTTTATGTTTATGCGGCGCAATGCAATGCAACACGTAAAAAGACAGTATAAGTCATTATAATCCGTAATTATGTCCCCACTTGATGCAACAAATGCCTCGTTTATAATGGATTTTTTAATGTTTTTGTCTCTTTGCTCCGGCCGGGACAGGGCATCACAGTATGTTAGGGGCGTAACATTTCCGTCACACTCTTGAGGCACACATTTCATTACACCAAATACACAAAATAATGTTCTTTTTAGCAACATCATATGACCCCTTTAAGAGTTTTAACAAACCTTTCAATGCAGCTGAGCTAAAAATGTGAGACTTTTACAATTACTTCTGTTCTTTACACTTAGAAGAATATATCTGACTAAACAACTAGGAGAGACCTTTAATGACTCCAGTTGTCTATATGAAAAAGACTTCAATTTTAAATCAAGTCTCTATAATAAAAGTGTAAAATAGTTTTCTTCTTGGAGTCAAGAGCAGTTTATAGCTTGGAAATAATCCAAGGAGTTCTCAGACCAAATTTGAAATCTTCCACTCAAATTCTACAGCGCCACCAAGTGCTGAAATGCCCAAATACACGCTTATACTTTTGCCTAGAAGCATTATTCTTTGTCTCCTGTTGTCATTGGTCATGTTGAAATGATCAGTCACTAGTTTCTATTTCAGCAGAACAGACGTCTGTCATTTTTCACAACTCTTCCCACCAGAAGTCAGGTTATGTTTCAGCAAAACTTTGTCCTACTGAAATTAAACTTTTTAGAGGTGTTTGGCATGTTATGAAGGTATCTGAGCAGTTAGGTAACACAAAATTTATATATTTGTTACAATGTCATACCAAATGTCTTTTCTTTGCTCTGTAATTGCTGTCTGTAGCTATATTTCATAGTTTGTTGTGTTTAATTAAACTAAATATTTTAAAATATACTTGTGTTTTGTGATTTTTGGTATCACAGAACAAAGAAACACAAAACACAGAGATGCTGCCACTTATATATGTACAGTATGCCTGTTAGTCTAAATTTATATTTATAAATCCTGAATATATAGTTCTGAACATAGATCATACATTAATATATTATTCAAAAAAGTGCAAAAAGCAATACAATATATGAATATGGAATAGGCAAGAAATAGAAAGAGTAGTATGATGGAGTAGTATGTTAATATGCTATTTTGAATTTATGACAGTCACTCAGAATAGTCTAATTATGCCCTAGTAACGAAGCAGCAAGTTTTGCATGGAATCTTCACTTCCATTTAACAACATGAATTGCATTTGCATGTATAGTATAGCATTTCACAGGCTGGGACGATATTTCACAGATATGAATGCAAAACTAAGTCAAAGGTGATCCAATAAACCATCAATCAACATTCTGATCTACAGCATCTGAAACAAACTACATTCAGTCCAACATTAGCCGGCACGCCTCGAGCAGTCTGGGGGTTTAGTGTCTGTCAGAGGACAACAAAAACGCTGAAGAACGAATGAAAACAAATCTGTGAGGTAGCAGTTTTAAAGATGGTTAAATGTATCTTCAACATTTAACATTGACATTTACGCTGTCTTAAACCTTTCCTTCCACCTTCTCATTGATTGTTAAAAATCTTCTATTTTTTGTTTTGTCATTATGGTGTATGGAGTGTAGACTGATGTGAAAAATGTAATTTAAAGCAGTTTAATGCAAGGCAGCAGCATAAATGTGATCGTAGTTGATCCGTGATCCGTACGGACCAAGCCCCACGGTTCAGCACTCATGTGATCCGCGGATTAATTGCAAAACTTAACCATAATAGAGTATGTTTATCAATTGTGCGTATTTACACAAGCAAGCGAATGTTAAACAATCCCAGAGGGAAAAGGCGAAAGGGAACTCGATTCGTTACTCGCGTGCTCTTCTCTACGCGCACAGCCGCACACACATGACGGCGCGCGAACACCGAACTGAATCCTCTTCTGAATCCTCTGAACAGGCACATACACATAAAATTATGACAAAATACCTATCTCGACAATCATTCAGGTAAACGCAGTCAGTTATGTCTCAAGTGAATGAAAACAGCTGAGAAAGAAATCGGATGTGAAGTGTATCATTATATCGGATCCGTGCATCAGGTCTTAAAGAGACAGCAGCCTATAAATACTGCTGCTGTCATTAATGATCATCAAACAACAAAACAGCTGTGATAAAAATCTATATTTAATTTATACAGTGAACACTATGCAGTGTTATTTTCCCTAATTATTACATTTCTGTATTTGAATACTACCAACCTTATTTTATTTGTAACATATTCTGTTGTATTTATCTATGCTTGTAATTTGTGTATTTGTTCTTATTTTTACTGGCTGTCCTCTTGTCTCTTTAATCATGTTTAAACTTTCTTAGTTAATCTAGTAGTATTTGCTATCTAGTAGTATGTATCAAAGAAGTACTTCGCTTTAAGTAATAAATAGAAATCAAGTTAAATTGAAATATTTTTATTTTCTTGCTGATCCGAAAAATGTTCCGATCCGTGGGTCAAAAACCGTAATGTGATCCGAACCGTGAGATTTGTAATCCATTGAACCCACTAATATATATATATATATATATATATATATATGTGTGTGTGTGTGTGTTAGGGCTGTGCGATTAATCGAAATCGAATCAAAATCGCAATTCGAGACGTTGCGATTTCCTAATCGCAAAGCCTGAGATATGGACGCGATATTACTCTGTTCCACAGCATATGCATGACTGCCAGCCTCGAGTTGCAGTCTTACTAACCAATAGAGTGAGCGCACCTCCGTTCTCTCCAATCAGCACTGCTCTAGCCAACTGCGTAAACACCCACCATTTAAAAAAAAAAAAACAGAAAGCAGGAGAGAGACAGAGTGGGATTATGGCGTCTACCGGGTCAGATCGATAGTTAGGCAAATTAAAACACAGCCCTAGTGTGTGTGTGTGTAAACAGTGAGTATGTAGTTATATTTCTACATATTTAATTGTAAATATATATGTAATATACACTATATGGACAAAGGTATTTGGACATACAACTTAATTACTGAATTCAGGTGTTTCAATCAGACCTACAGCCCAGATGTATAAAATTAAGTAGAGTTAAGTAAATTAACATTTACAAAAATTTTTGAAAGAATGGGATATAGGTTGAATGAACGTCCCCTGATCAAACCAGGAAAATAGGTCTCTTCGCATCTGTTTGTTGGAGAAAGTGTTAACAGCTGTATGAACTGATGCTGATATCTGTGGACTTTTATGGTAATCAGCTAACCTAGCTAGTTATTTTATTGTTGGCATTTTATTCCAATTTAAAGGTGCAGTAGGAGATCTTGGAAAATGTTAACTTTAGCCTGATAGCACTGAAAGCGAACGTTCCACCCTCCCTGCAATCGCCGTCCAAAGCCACGCCCCCTGAAGTCATATACGCACAGACCACACGACCAGAGACAACATTACTACAATATATCAGAGAAAACTTTATAGTACAGTTAGTAAAAGTACTACAATACCAGGAAGGAAGGTCAGGTTGTTGATGTTTGCCTGCCATTCTCGCTCTGTCTGCACAGCGTACGTGAACACGCTGATGACGTATCCTGTCTGCGCGAACAGGGTGCACAGAGGTATGCAAATACATTATGTTGACACACAGGTAGGAAAGCCAATTGCTCGGAACGACATTTTGATTGGACGAACATTTCTTGGTCCTACGCCTTCCACAGAATATATAAATACTAGAGGTCGACCGATGTATCGGTTTTGCCGATTAATCGGCACCGATAGTTGATTGCTGGAACTATCGGTTATCGGCAAAAATCCATGCCGATAGTTTTCCGGGTTGCGTCCATTGCTGGAGCGGCTGAGAAGGGTCTGCTGTCATTACACAGTGCGAGAGCGGCCTCTAGTGGTTGAAATCACTGACATCACGTGCTATTTGTTTAGACACGTGACACTGCACGCTGAACAGAGCGGGAAACTTCAGACGCGGATTTAAATGCAGCCAGAAAATCCTGCCGCGCCACAGAGCGCCATTCACATAGTTTTCCTTTAAATTACATTATATTGGTCCCGAATCGTTGTTAATGTACATAATGAATTGTGTATTGTGCATTTTCAGCAAAACGTTTGTCTTTCTGTGGCTCTAATAAAGTCTGTGTGCTTCATTTATAGAGCTATAATATAGGTCGCGCGTGTTAATTTCAACATTTACTATTACTATTATTATGTTTACTACTACTACTAGTATGGTTCAGTACTGTTTTTGGTAATAAAGCACTATTTTAGTTTTTGTTCAGTATCAATTTTAAAACAATCGGTAAATTAATCGGTATCGGCCAGTATGGTCCAACCTAGCTATCGGTATCGGCAAAATCCACTATCGGTCTACCTCTAATAAATACATGTAGACCACTTAACTTAATGATTGCTATCAGGATGTGAAGAGACTTTCAACCAGCATAACAAAAAATGTTTCTGAAGACAATCACTTATTGCACCTTTAATATCAGAATGTTAGTGAAAAACTGGAAACAATGCAACCTGTTTTAAAGAATATGGAAGTTTGTTCCACATAACTCCTATGGGTTGCTCTGAAGAGCTCTGTGTATTCATGCGTGATACTGTGATAGGATGCTTTGTCCTGCTTGATATTCCACTGTCAACTGTAAGTGGTATTATTGGAAAGAGGAAGCTTTTAGGAACAGGTGCAACTCAGCCACAAAGCTGTAGACCACGTAAAATCACAGAGTGGATTCTCCAACATAAGGGTCGCCAACTCTCTACTGATTCTATTGCTGAAGAGTTCCAAACTTCCACTGGCATCAATGTCAGCACAAAAACTGTGCAGCCGGAGCTTCATGAAATGGGTTTCCAATGGTTGAGCAGCTGTATGCAAGCTTCACATCACCAAGAACAATGCCAATTATCGGATGGAGTGGGGTAAAGCACACAACCACTGGACTCTGGAGCAGCAGAAACCTGTTCTCTGGAGTGTTGAATCATGCGTCTCTGTTTAGCAATCTTATGGGCGAGTCTGTTTTTGGCGAATACCATGAGAATGTTACCTCTTGACTGCATTGTGTCAGCTGTAAAGTTTGGGGATAAAGGGATAAAGGTATGGTGCTGTTTTTCAGGATTTGGTCTAACACCCTTCCTTCCAGTGAAGATACATTTTCACAATTTGGACAATGCTGTGCTTCCAACTTTGTGAGAACACTTTGTAATAATATCTGAATAAGCAAAAAAAAAAAAAAAAAGACAAAACAGACAGAGTCTGAACAAGGCCTTATTTCAATGTCATTTAATTTGCATGTATAGTATAGCATTTCACAGGGTGTGATGATATTTCCCAGATATGAATGCAAAACTAAGGTATAGGTGATCCAACAAGTCATCAATCAGCACTCTGATCTGCAGCATCTAAAACATACTGCATTCAGTCCAACATTCAACCGGTTTAGCTCAAGCAGTCTGAGTGACTGAGTGACTGAGACTGTCGGTGGACAAAGAAAACACTGAAGAACAACTGAAAACAAATCTGTGAGGTAGCGTATCAATTTTAAATGTTTAAATGTGTTTTTAACATTCACACTGTCCTAATAAACCTTTCCTTCCACCTTCTCATTGATTTGATTCAACTTCCAAACATCTAGGTGTGATCATGTCAGAGGCGACAAATATTTCAACATGCCATGTGTCCATTTTTGCAAAGAACTCCAGCGAATGCAACAATTTACCTTATTATTTCATCACCTTCTCATTCGCCACCAACCTGATTCTTGGTTTCCCAGCAAACTGTTACATCCTGTGGATGAGCATGAAAGAAATGTTCCGAGGACAGTCCCTCGAAGTCTTCGTCTTCAACACTTCACTCACTGAGGTCATCTTCAACTTCTCCTTCCCCTTTGTAATCAAACAATACTTCTATAATTGCTCTAATTGTATGTATGTAACAATTATTCTTGGACTAGTGCTATTGCTCGGTCGTCCTCTGTTTCAAACCTGCATCTGTGTGGAGAGATACTTAGGGGTTCTTCATCCTGTGACCTTCCTGAAGCTCAAACCCATGAAATACAGGATCACAATAACCGTCATCGGATGGATTTTTATCATCTGTTCATGCATTTTAGTTACATTGGAAGTCATTGACATGCACAACTTAATTTTAGCAGAATACATCGCTTTTCTCATCTTAAAAGTGTTTAGCTGCTTGATGGTCCTGAAGGCTCTGAGGCGTCCTGGACCAGGTGACGACGTTAAGAAGAGAGATGGCATGAACCGGGATAAAGTCAAGGCTTTCCGGACCATTCAGATCGTGCTGGTGTCTTCAGTGTTGACGTACGGTCCTGTTGCTATCTCGCTCGTGCTCTATCATATTTTAGATTATAACATGTTTCTAAAGTCCTGGTCTGTTTGCATGTGTTTAGGGATCATGTTAGGGTTTGTGCAGCCTTTCCTCTATCTCAAAAGAATTAAAAAAGTTCGCATTTGTTTTGGCATTTAAGAATTTTAATCAAGCTTATTGTGTGGCTGAAACAAAAATGTGAAACTTTTACACTTGGTTCACTGCATGTCATATCAACCATTTCAGAAACTATTTGTTAGTATTTTTTTTTCTGGAGAAAGACAAACATAAATAATAATAAATGCCAACATTTTAAATGCCATTGATGATTACGGAGTAATCCACTATTTTGGAGTCAAATTACAGGAGGTGGAAAATAACTTTAGAAAGATGGCAGCCTCATTATTTTATTTTTACACAGAGATATATCTATATTAGTAAAAACCAGTTGCTGGTGGTGAATAAACGGAAGTCCATGGACCGAATTCGTGACAACTAGCAATCTTTGTTGAATTATACGCCAATGATGACAGTTCAAAAATGAGAAAAAGCACAAAGATATGGGGATCTGAATATGGCTCAAAGTTTGCATACATGTAACTCAAGCAATTCTATTTTCAATATTTTCTAAATTTTAATTATTAACAAACTTTTAGTATCTTGATTTTTAAGGCCCTCTATGGTTCAGTCCTAGAGATATGGGGATTTCAGTATGCAAATAGTTTAATTTTACCCATTTTCAATGGTCAAAAACCAAATATTGGTCACTTTGCATACAACTGATACTTAGTGTATGTAAAGAGCAATGTCTGAAGAACAAATAATGTTAAAACAATTTTGTTTCCCTGTATCAAAACTATTTCATACAACTTGCCTGTCTGAATCCAAAAAGTGCATTGAAATGGTCAAGTTGAAGCACATTAACTTGCTCTCAACAGTCTATTCATAAGATTCTAAATTTGAATCTGTTTCAGGAATATTTGGAAGAAGAGATTTTGTACACTTTAACTTTAATCTTTTGTGGCTTCCAGAGTTCAAATATGCAGTATCGTAACTGTTTTAATACTTCTTGAGTTACAGGCACACAAACTTTGGGGAAAAAAGCAAAACATTAATTTTCTCATTTTTGAACTGTCACCATTGGCATATATTGCAATAAGGACTGCTCAGGTCAATAAATTTTACTATTTTACTAACTGTCCTACTAATCTCTGTATGACAATTAAGTAGTGATGCTGCCAATCTTTCTAAAGTCAAATAACAACAGTGTGAAATAGTGTTATTCTTGGAGTTTACAGCAGCTCACGATTTGGAAAGGGTCTGAAAAGTTCTCACACCAACTTTAGGATCTTCTACTCAAACTGTACAGTGCCAGCTAGTGCTGAAATGTGCAAATGCATGATTTTACTTTGGCCTAGAAACATTGTTCTTCCTATTCTGATTTCATTGTTCATGTGAGTTCACCATACTTTTTCCATTTCAGCCGAATAGATTGTCTGCCATTTCCACCCACTTGAAGTCACGTTATATTTTAGGAACCCTTTGTCCTATTGACATAAAAGAGGTCTTAACATTTAGTTGAAACAAAAATTTACCTATTTTCTACAAATCCTCACTAAATGTCTGTTATTGGCCATGTAATTGCGGTTTGCAGGTATATTTCATAGTTTTGCTCTGAGAAACTAAATGAAAATAAACATTTTAAAATAGTTGTGCGTGTTTTGAGATTTTTGGTATCACAGAACAAAGAAACATGGATGTTGCCTTACATATAATGTATATAATGTACTAGGGCTGTGCGGTATTGAAGAAAAATGTGATATGCAAAAACTTGATAAATAATATCAATATTTGATATGCAATACGAAGTTTCAAAAATCTATTTAAATTATATTAATGTATATTTAAAAAACTAAAATTATGTAACAAACATATATGTTACATATTATTTCAGGGAAAAGAAAGAATCACCACAACTTCTGAAAGTGAACAGCCATGCTTTACTGTTGCTTAAAACAAAGCTGACGGTTTATACATTAATATGACTAATAATAGTAAATATGATTATTGTTATTGCTAAATATAAATATTACACAAAATATGAAATATTACTATTGTGATAACACTTTCATTATTAAAATGAATACAAATAAAACTAAATAGATTAAGAATAAATATAACAATATAATAATTAGAAAATAATAATTGTATTTTACAATGGAGAAAAACATTGATTTATCATATGTTGACTAGGGATGCTCCGATCGGTCGGCCGGAGATCGGTATCGGCCGATAATCACATTTTATGACTCGATCGGTACTCACTAACTTGGCCGATCTCACAAACTGATCGCAATTTGATGACGTCAACGTCATAGTAGTCACAATAGTCTTCTGTGAGTTATCACAGCGTGGAGGACGAAACAAAACCTAGTCGGAGCCGTAAGGGGTAACGGTAACATAATATGCTGATCGTGGGCTGCTTTTAAATGAATATTTATTTATAAAACAAAATAATTAATTTGGCCGAAAAATGATCCGATCCGTGGGTCAAAATCCGTAATGTGATCCGAACCGTGAGATTTGTGATCTGTTGAACCACTACCCGCGACCCACCCGCAAATAATCTGCATTTGAGCCCAACTTCAGTCTACTCATCACCTTTAACTTTAACTGCGTTTGTACCCGGCGCCATAGCCAGACTGATAAACAAACAGACTGGAAGTTAACTTCAGGCCAGGCTTGTGCGCCCGATGAAACAGTCTATATAAAGCTTGAAGCATCAGAATCGGCATCGGTATCGGCCGATCACCATGACAAGAGATCGGTACTAAGTATCGGCTGCAAAAATCCTGATCAGAACATCCCTAATGTTGACTTCAAATTTCTTTAGAGAGAAGTATTATTTTTCCTACTTTTATTCAAAATAAGATGGACTGAGCATCACTGAGCGCTATAAACACATGTAGTCTGTTTCATTCATACTGGAAGCCGGAGGGCGCCCTCGTGCAGAAACTCAGCATATGCATCACAGAAGTAATAGAACTCATGATGTTCCAGGAAATCCCTAATATGGACAAAGATATCCAGCTATCGCTGTAACTGAGTAAAAGTCAAATATAAAGGTTTTGACTAATTAAACACGAAGACAATAAACACACGATTGCAACAATAAATGGTTTAATTCTGTTCTTCAAGCCATTTTAGGTATTTTCCTAATAATTATGTATATTTATAATCCATTGCTAATCGACATAGCCTTTATTACAGTATAGAATATAATTTGATAGGAAGCCACATCAAATCACAAAAGGAAATTACTTCAAACACTCAGCTGATGTTGTGAAATAGAAACATGTCATTAAATTAGGGCTGAAACGATTCCTCGAGTAACTTAATTACAAAAAATGATCGAGGCAAATTCCTCTGCCTCGAAGCCTCTTTTAATTAATTTTAAAGCTCACGCCACTTTTTTTCACAATGATTTTTTTTTTAGTGTGACACAATGCGCTTAAGTCACCCACAAAGCGGACAGAGACGCAAGGCGTTGGTGGTGTTTTGATTTGAAGGCGCTGCCGCAGGCTAGTGCGGGCTGCAAAACGGAAGGGAGTGATAACAATGGCGATGAGCAAAGAGAAGAAACAAACACAAACACAAAATGTCCAAGGTTTGGGATCATTTCAAATTGAAAAGTAAAGAGAACGCCGTGGCGTGTGTCCATTGCAAGATTGAGCACGATTGCTAGTCGAGATAAAGGCTGGTAAATAATGTATGTTAATTACGTAAGGGATAAACCAGGATGGCCAGTGCAATTCTGTGAAAATATACCACACGACGGATGCGAAGGGGCCATTACACCACTGCATTATTTAACAGCTTATACCACGGCTACTTACCAAAGGAATTAATTTATTGTCAAAAAATGTTGTGAATGGCTTTTATGATGAAACATACTAGATACTTTCTTTATACCATGGCTTGGATGAATACTCAGTTGATACATTCGTTTGAATACTGAACGTTGAATACATTGTTGTAATCATGTCCCTAAGCCTAATGTGCTCAAACACAGCAGGTGTGGTAATTTTAGTTTGATTGCAATGAATAGGGTTTATAAATGCAGAGCCATGAACTTACTGTATGATAATGATATTTTGCCTTAGTAATAAATATCATCAATAATTATTTTTTCACCAAAACATCACAGCTTCGTATGGACAGATATGTGTGGACAGCTACTTCATGTTCCACTGAGCGAGTAGCTGAGTTTTCAGACAGCATTTTAAACATGATTGCCACAGACATGCGCCCACTGTCCATGGTGGAGGATGATGGCTTTAAAGCGATGATTTCTACTTTCAATCCCAAGTACTGTGTGAATAAATCAATAAGCCCCAAGAAGCCGTGGTTTACAGTGAATTTATAACAGCTAAGGGGCGTTGTTAGGCAGGATGTGAAGCGGGAAGGGAAAATATTTATTTGATCCCCTGCTGATTTTGTAAGTTTGCCCACTTACAAAGAAATGAAGGGTCTGTAATTTTTATGGTAGGTTTATTTTAATGGATAGAGACAGAATACCAACCAAAAAATCCAGAAAAAACACATTATATAAAGGTTAGAAATTGATTTGCATTTCAGTGAGTGAAATAAGTATTTGATCCCCAAGCAAAACATGACTTAGTACTTGGTGCAGAAACCCTTGTTGGGAAGCACAGAGGTAAGACGTTTTGTTGTAGTTGGTCACCAGGTTTGCACACATCTCAGGAGGGATTTTGATCCACTCCTCTTTACAGATCCTCTCTAAATCCTTAAGGTTTCTTGGCTGTCATTTGGCAACTCGAAGTTTCAGCTCCCTCCACAGATTTTCTATAGGATTGAGGTCTGGAGACTGGCTAGGCCACTCCATGACCTTAATGTGCTTCTTCTTGAGCCACTCCTTTGTTGCCTTGGCGGTATGTTTCGGGTCATTGTCATGCTGGAAGACCCATCCATGACCCATCTTCAGTGCTCTGGCTGAGGGAAGGATGGATTTTACAGTACATGGCCCCGTCCATTTGCCCCTCGATGCAGTGAAGTCGTCCTGTACCCTTAGCAGAAAAACAGCCCCAAAGCATAATGTTTCCACCTACGTGCTTGACTGTAGGGATGGTGTTCTTGGGGTCATACTCAGCATTTCTCTCCCTCCAAACACGGCGAGTCGAGTTAATGCCAAAGAGCTCAATTTTGGACTCATCTGACCACAGCACTTTCTCCCAAG